>NW_028318585.1:0-2500 GCF_062004578.1 Staurois parvus | reverse complement strand
TGTTTATATTTAGCGAAGAGCGATTACTCATAATTAAAGTGTTGACTAATATGGAACCTTTTTGCGTACAATAAGTAGGACTTTCACATTTGGGGGAATCTGCAGAGAAAGGAGCGCGGAGAGTTAAACACAATGTCACCATAAATATGTAATGGCCAGTCATATAGAGAATATTACATGTGAGATACACAGGATTTCTCCTTGTATATAGAACAGGAATAGAAGCAGCAGAAAGAATTCCCTATGTGCCTGGCCTCCCAGTGCCCTGTACATGGCTGATAAGTGACAGCTCCATCTCCTGCCCTGCAGCAGATAAGAGTTGTACTCAGTCAGGACAGATCAGCACATACACAGAAGGATCCCATCCGTGTGACACACCCATCATCACATGTACACATTGTATGTCTGTCTCTGCGTCCTAAAGGCGGCCTCGATTCCTGTGTGTGATCGCACTGGCTGCGATGTTCGGTGTATAGGAAGAGTACCTGTCACTGGCCGTCAGCCAGGATGAGCGGACACAGCAATCCCCTGTCCCCCGGTACACAGGACCGGCCCTCTATCGACTACTACACGGTCATCACCGAGCAGGACGACGAACGACGTCTGACCATTACATAACACCGACACCCTGCACTGCGGGGTCACCGAAAACACTTCATTCCACCACCCCCCCCCCCCCCCAACACACACTGCTGGCACCGGGACATACAGACAAGGCACGCACTACACACATTACTCTGTTCAACGTGGACGACACTGATCCCTATAGACACCGACACCATACACTGATCCCCATAGACACCGACACCATACACTGATCCCCACCGACACCATGCACTGATCCCCACCGACACCATGCACTGATCCCCACCGACACCATGCACTGATCCCCACCGACACCATGCACTGATCCCCACCGACACCATGCACTGATCCCAATCGACACAGACACCATGCACTGATCCCCACCGACACCGAGCACTGATCCCCACCGACACCATGCACTGATCCCCATCGACACCATGCACTGATCCCCATCGACACCATGCACTGATCCCCATCGACACCATGCACTGATCCCCATCGACACCGACACCATGCACTGATCCCCACCGACACCATGCACTGATCCCCATCGATACCGACACCATGCACTGATCCCCATAGACACCGACACCATGCACTGATCCCCATCGATACCGACACCATGCACTGATCCCCATCGATATCGACACCATGCACTGATCCCTATAGACCCCGACACCATGCACTGATCCCTATAGACCCCGACACCATGCACTGATCTCTGGTTGCACTGTATACATACTGCCTCTGTACCGATTGTAAGGAATTCAACATGCAAACATACACATACTTCCCCTTCTGATAGCACCGTACATCTACTGACAGGGGCGGACCGACCATTTGGAAACTCGGGCACTGCCCGGGGGCCCGGGGTCAGTAGGGGGCCCCATGAGATGCCCCTGGTACCTTTTTCATAGGCTTTTTTGAGTTTGGGCAAGGACACAGGGGCCCCATGATCCCCTATTGCCCGGGGGCCCTATGAGTTTTCAGTCCGCCCCGACTGACACCATACTTGCCTCCGATTGCACCGTACTGACCAAACATATCTATCTCCCACACCCGCTACAACCATCTGTGCCGATCAGGATGCTCTCCTGGCGGTGTCATCAGCCCAGAGAAATGTCAGACAGATCTGGGGGGTACAATGTTCCCCATGTCACTGTCATCATCTCAGGTAGTACAGCTCGCATACCAGATTAACACGACAAGCTAGCAGAGATGCATAAAGGAAGACAATATACAGCAAGGAAAAGTGACCTACAACTTCACACAGCACATCGCACGATACAAACGATCGTTTTATTAACATGTAGTTGTATGCCAGAGAGCAGAGAAGATCGTACACCCACCCACCCCCCCCCCCCCTACCGGGGGTGTACCGGACACCGGATATTTATTCAGGACACACAAGTGGATACGAAATATCGCACAGAGCACACCACTTCTACACACCGAGGAGGCACTACACGCAGCGCTGTGTGTATAAATGTCATCACACAAAAGTCACCCAACTGAGTCCAATTACATGAGGGCACATCTCGTGTGTAATACATACATATCAACACACACACTGCACAACATACTGGAAATACATACATATCAACACACTGCACAACATACTGGAAATACATACATATCAACACACTACACAACATACTGGAAATACATACATATCAACACACTACACAACATACTGGAAATACATACATATCAACACACACACACACTACACAACATACTGGAAATACATACATATCAACACACACACTGCACAACATGCTGGAAATACATACATATCAACACACACTACACAACATGCTGGAAATACATATCAACACACAAACTACACAACATACTGGAAATACATACATAACACACACACTACACAACATACTGGAAATACATACATAACACA
>NW_028318584.1:140000-202500 GCF_062004578.1 Staurois parvus | reverse complement strand
GTCAGACTTGATGTAGATTTTGTACCGGGCTTGGATGCTTTTCTTAGTAAGAAAAGGCTCATGTCTTGCCACCCTACTCGACAGCCCAGACATGAAGAATACAGGAGATTGTTGTCACATGTAGTACACAACCAATACTTGTTGGAAATTCCTTCTGCTTCTTTACTGTTGCTGTAGGCCTCTTGGCAGCCTCCCAGACCAGTTTTCTTCTTGTTTTTTTTCACTAGTAAGCCTATGATCCCAGCACCCCAGTGCTGCAACAGACTCATGTGCTGCAATTGTGTGTTCAGCACTCCAATATCTCCAGTGTATTCCTGGTTTTTGGTCCTCTATAGCTAGCACAAGACGCAAGGTGGAAGCTTTCCTGTAGCAAAATCCTTCACCCCTTAGGAGGTGCTCTAGTGAATACCAGGCACTCCTTAGCCATTGTGTCTTAGGCTACACTCTCGCTTTACATGCAGACACCCTGATCAACCAGCACTCTGTGCCTACTTCAGCTGGCCACAGATGGATAGAATTTCGAACAAAAATTCCAAGGAAATTTTATGAAAATTCTCAGAACATTCAAATCTTAACATAACAATAACATTTAATGTTAGAATGAATGGCCTTTACTGAATGAAAGCCACATACAATATATTGAAATTTGTTTGTTCAAGAAAAATGTTCTATCCTGCTCCTTCGAATTTTCTCATCTTGGCAGTCGAAAACAAATGTTGATTTGACCCAACTAAATTAGCGGCAGCTTGTTGCTTTAGACTCCTGGACAACGGACACACCATGCTACTTCCTGTGGGTCCATTTAGGAGATGAGGGATGCAAACTGACCACACCAATTTGAATCTGCTTCTATGCTTAGCATGGTTAGAAAACTAAAAGAAGACAAGAAGACTGGCAGGATCACCAGGTATTGGTTGTTGTCTGTACATAATATATACAGTACATAAAAAGAACATTATGAAGATTAGTAGTGACAGAGGAATACAGTAGCTATCAATGTTACTTTAACCTCCCTGGCGGTATGATTATTTCAGATTTTTGGTGCTGAAAGCGGTACCATTATTTTGCATGGAAATATGTAGTTTTTTATTGTAGGTCTGTCATTTTTAGGAATAACTCACTGAAATCTGTCCGAACAAGAGTCTAATAAACATCCCGGGTAGGATAAAACTTGATACACGAAATCATAAATTATAATTTAATAAATAATCATAAAAAATAATAATAAATTTCATTCAATAATATAATCAAACCAAAAACACTGAAATTTGAAATATAGCGCCAAGTCCGCACATCGTTGAGCAAAGTCACAAAATCGTTTTCAGTGTCTGATGAGGAATTTCCCCACCAATCATTATCACTCAATTCTGCAAGTGGTTCTGATTTACTATCGCTGTTCTCTAGCTGGTCTAAAACCGATTTTGACCTAAAGGGACACTTTTTGGACGCCATGGACGTTTATCAGTTTCCAGGCAGAAAGAACAATCAAAATGCAGGCAGGGAGCAGGACAAAGCAGTAGGGACAAAATATATGTGAAATGCATTGAAACAGCAATGTTTTATGTAATAATCGTTTACAAAAAATGAAATTTTTTTAAAACTTTCAAATTTGCCGCCGGTTCCGTCGCCCGTACGTCCCAACGTCACAGGGACCGGAACACGGAAGCCGGCATCGGCCAGAGGAGATGGCCGGGGACGCTGCAGGGGACGCATTGCGGGAGCGAAGGACAAGGTAAGCGCTGCAGGGAATCCCTGAGCAACGCCGTATGGTAAGCCCAAGTGTAGCTCAAGTATACTGCTTGTGGTACTGAAACTTTACCCCGAGCTAGACTCGGGAATACCGCCATGGGGTTAAAGGAAATAGTAAATTCTGTATAAAATTGTATTCTATTTTGTATGCTTTGCCTGTGTATTGTACAATGCACTCATTGTGCACATGGCACTGTAGCAAACTTGCTCATCAGAGTTGGATGCGGAGTTCCCCTTTTCCTTTTTCTTTTCTTTTTATTTGAGGTATTCCTCGATCTTTCACTCCCTACCCCCTCCCTTCCTGAGTGACAGATGGTGGGAGGTCAACACAGGTGAAGGCATCCCTGGTTTGGTGCCAGCAGTCTGCGAAATTGTAACCTTTCTCACCCATCATAAAACAGATAAGGCAGCTTCTCCCAGACTTGAAAGAAGTTGGAACCTCATAAAACTGACCAGCAGTTAATTGAACATTCCTCAGGTCAGTTGTCACCTATGTTTCATATCATGGAGTATGAAGCTGTTAGTTTTAATTGAGAGTCCACTGACCTCCTGCCCAAAATATTGTATTGGGCAGACTCAGAGCCACCCCCCCCCCCCCCCCCCCGCTGCAGGGGACTTTTAAAAAGGACAGGCTGCAAGCCTGGAGGGAGCTAGAAGAAAAACACATCTCCTGAGTTTAACATCGTAACAGAGGAGATCAAAGACCCTTCCTGCTCTGCACTTGGATCTGCTTACAAACCAAGGCATATTGGCAAGTAACTTAACCCTGTAACTTCCTTCCTATTATCTCTTTGCTGTATCTTTATATACATATATATATATTTTTGTGATATCTCTTTGTAAATATTTTATTGCACCCGTTTGACTCTTTTAGTAATAAATCTTTCTTTCTGAAATTGTTAAACTGTTTTTAAGCGCTTACTTGCAATTCACGAATTCCTGCCTTTCGAAGAGACGCTACTGTGTTTGTTTAATTCTCTGCCCAATTGGCCTGCGGGGTCCGCATTGAACAGGCGACTTTTCAATTATTATAGTGTATATTTGATAACGAGAGTTTCCTTCTTCTCTGACAAAAAAGACAGTGGTGGCAGTAGAGGGTTAGTTGCGTAATTAACCCGGCCCAGTAACAAGCGCATTCAGGCTGCAGGCACCGATTGTAGCCTATTAGCTGGACAATCGCTGTGTAGGGTGCAGCTGGGTGGGGCCTTGTTACGCGCATCACACCGCGGTTTTAGATCGGCCGGTCCTTCGGTCACGAGTTTGGCGAGAAGGTCTGGGGTCTGACTCCGCAGGCGTGACGTATTATTGTTAGCCACGGTCGTGAGATTGTTGCATGTTAGTGGCGGCGACCGTGCGATCGTGACAGGCACTTATAATGTCTTCATTACATGTTTACATTCCTTCAAGTCCTGATTAGAAATCATCCTGTCTGTGTAATGCCCCTTGTTACCATAATAGTACAAATGCAATATTAATGTGATACCTACGTAATCATGTGTATAAAAAAACTTCAAATGTGCCGAATAAACAGAACAGTGATTTGGAAAGATGCTGAGTATATCTTTTTATAAAAGGTCTGATGATTAGTGGTCACCTTGGCTATGAGGTCACTATAAATGGATGTAATACTCACCTGCTTCCTAGCCTTGATGAAGTCACGTGATGCGTGACGTAACACGTCAGTCAGAAGCGTGGTGGCGTCATTTCCGGTTGCGGCCATGATCGCCGCCATCTTAGTTTCCAAAAATACCATGCTGTTTGTGGGCATTTTGTAGCCTTTTTCCCTTGTGAATGTATTTCTTGCATTTTTTAAATAAAATTAACTCTACTGCACTATGAGGATTCCCTTTCTCTTGTTTACTTATGTATGACATCTGCTATATGGTTCTCGGTGATGCTGAGCTCCCAGTGACCAGGGTACATCGAGGATTATTGCTGTTTTTGACCAATGTGATGTGGGTCAATTTATGAGGTGGGCGTGCAAGCCTGGTGATGGTGGATACCACGCAAGCACAGTATAGGAGAAGAGTCACAGTTTTTTTTCTGCTATTCACCTTATGGACTGTTTTTTAATGCTTTTGTATTAAATTAATGTATTTTTTTTCACTGTTAATTATTGGTCCCATATTCTATATTACCTGTGTTTAGTTTTTTTATATGTGGACCTCATTCACATTAAATGTTTAGTGGTATATACACTGACACTATTTATGTATTTATTATTGATTGCTTGAGGATTTATATTTATTTAGTATATTATTATTATCAATATTTGTTAGTTCAGCACTATTTTTGCATTTATTCTTTTTAGTGGCAGAACACTTTTTGGGTGCTTGCTGGTTCTTTTGATTTTTTTATTACATTAGTGTTCTTTAGGTTTTTATTTGGTTTTGTTTGGCAACGTATAAGACTTCTACCGTTATAGTATATCTTTTTGTTTCTGTTCCCTACTGCAGTAGTTATTATTAATTTGGAACCACTAATTAATATGTGGATACGAGCTGCCTGTCTATAAAACTTCAGTAATAATTTCCAGAACAGGAACTAAAGTTCTGCTGTATGAAACAACAAGCAGGCAGGATTTTTATTGCAGAAGAGACATACAATGTCTCTTCTGCATTAACAGTCATCTACCTGCCTGCTTGCTGTCTTCTCCAGCAAGGTAATCTGATCTGTGCACGCGCAGCTCAGCATACAATGCCGCCAATGTCCCAGTGTTCCAGAATGCACATCTGCATGCGCAGGAGTGATATCATCCCATGCCAGCCAATGAAGAAGACTGAAGATCAGCACACAGGAGAAGGTGCCAGCACCAGCGAGGGACAGGAACTGTTGGAGGAAAGGTGAATATAAGGTCCCTTTAGGTCTGCTTTAACCACTTCAAGTCTGGCCACTTTTACCCCCTTCCTGTCCAGGCCAATTTTCAGTTTTCAGCGCTGTCATACTTTGAATGACAATTGCTCAGTCATGCAACACTGTACCCATATGAATTTTTTTGCATTTTTTTGAGACAGATAAAGCTTTATTTTGGTGGTATATATTCACCACTGGGATTTTTATTTTTTTTTGCTATATAAAAAAAAATGTCCAAAAATATAGAAAAAAAGTGTTTTTCTTTTAAAATTTTGCAAATAAATAATCTTTCTTCATAAATCTTGGCCAAAATATATCCTGTTATCTTTTTAATAAAAAAAATGAATTAGTTTATAACCAAAAATTATACTTTTTCTAATTTTTTTTTAAATTTTAAATTTTTTTATATTATTATTTATGGCGGGGTTTTTTTTACATACCGTCACCCTAGCAGTACAGTGTCACCATAGCGACACTGTACTACTTGTGGGGGGTGATGAAGATTTTTTTCTTTTTTTTTTTTTACACTGATTGCTTTTACACCCATGAAGGCTGTAAAAGCAATAATGTCTCCTTCTCTCTGGCTGCATTCTTGCAGCCATTGAGAAATACTGTGTGAGCTGTGATTGGTCACAGATTGTCAAATGGTACAAGGCTGTTGTGAATAGCCTTGTACCATGTGGCTTCTGTGATCATTCACAGATTTCAGACGTAGTAAGCAATGATGTCAGAAGTGACGTCTTGCTTACTACTCTTCATGTGATCACTGATTGGCCAATCAGTGATCACATGATCGGGACCTCACACAGAGGACCCGTACAACTTTCGGTGTTTCCGGAGGACACAGCGGGCACCGGATCGTGGTACTGCGTGCTCCCAGGGAGCGCACACAAGCAGGGAGCGGGGAGGATGTTTATAAATGGCCACCTGACCGTGTACTGCCACCGTCCGGCCATTTAAATACATGGGCCAGATGGGAAGTGGTTAAACTGGCCATTCACCAGTACAACTTCTTTGAAAAGTTTTTGCTTTTGGCTCATTGCTTTGATTTTCTAATGATTAGTGGGGTCCCATTGATGTTCATTTTCAACCTTAATGAGGATAATGCTATACCTGGCCAATGCTCCCGGAAGATGGATATCACTGAAGTGGATACCGCTACTCTAGTGATCACCACTAACTTCCAGGTCCCGTGCTAAGTAACTGGCCTGATGCATTGTGAACACAAGAGATTGGCCACTTGGCAATAGCACCATTCAGGGAATGCTTTTGTATTTTCTGAATGAATGCAAAGCATTCTCTGATTGGACGAGGTGGAAAGCATGGTGTCATCACCCCGCCTTATAAGGAGCAGGATGGAAAATTCGAACTGTGAATGTTCTTGTGAAAAACTGTACATATTGCAATGAAACATGTTCAATACATCATGTAAGTAGCAGGTGTGGATGAAATTTAAAAGGTTTTGGATGAAATGATTTGACTTGATGACGGCAAGAAAGAATGTTCTGTTTTTTCTATGAACATCTAAACACAAATCTAACCATTTATGTCCAACTTAACATACAGCTGTTACAGAGTGCACATTTGTAGATTTCACTTCATTTCCTGTAATAGAGTACAGTTGTCTCCAGAACAGATGTCCCATTGGAAGATTTCACCTCTTGTTCTAAGGACAAGTCTAACATTTTGGATTTCCCCTCACTTTTTTTCTTTCTTCAATACAAGTAGTTGGGTGAACTTCCCCAATGGGAACAAAGAGAGCATTCAGAACTTTACAGGGAGTCATACGTCTCCCCACTCTTTCCAAAAAGGTTTTGTCTAGAGACAAACTCCATGTTTACTTTCACTTTAAATAGTTTGTTTGGTCCAAGCTGGCCCAAATGAACTATTTCCTTTTCTAACTGCCAAGGCACTGTACAAACAATATGTTGCATTAGCTACATACAGTATACAGTGCTGAGCTCCGGCATTGGAACGGGGACTTCCTGTCTGCTGCTAGAACAAAATTGAGTCAAGCTGAGTGCTTCTCAGTCATTCTCAGAAAACCTTGTATTTTTATTAATAAATACAAGGCTTCCTCTGATTAGGTGGGGTAAGCAGATGACATCACTATCTCCACCTCAGCCAATCAGAGGAAGCCTTGTACACATTGATAAAAATACAAGGATTCCTGGGAATGGCTGATAAGGAGGAAGTCCCTATACTGCTGCCAGAGCATAAGGCTACATACTGTATGTAACTAATGCTACGTACAGTTTATACAGCACTGAAAGGGGCTGCATGAAATACTAAAGGAAATAGCCAAAACTAACTACTTGTGTGGAGCTAAACTTACCTTCACAACAGTGATCCCAATCCCTTGCTGGTACTGGTGTCTTCTTTTGAGTGCCAGCGAGGGCCTCTCCATAGGCTGGCACAAGATGACTTCATCCATGCACATGGGGACCATGCTGATGATGTCAGCTGAGTTGTGCATGTGCAGGAGTCAGTCATTCATGCACACAGGGACAGTGCTGGTGATGTAAGCTGAGCTGCACATGTTCAGTTCAGTTTGCATGCTAGAAAACATTGCAAAGAGGCTGGTAGGTTTAGGTCTTTTTTGCAATAAAGAGCCTACTTGCTTGCAGTTTGTGACCGTGGAACTTTAGATTAGTTAAAAAATGAATTCCAAGTAATATGTATTTTTACATAGTTATATTGGTCCAGCTTGGACCAATGTAACTATTTATGTACCATATGTGGCCGATGCCCCTAAAAACTGGAAATCACTCTAGTAGACATCCTAGATTGTAAACTCCGTGGAGCAGGGCCTTCCTATCCCTCTTGTATTGATTGAACTGTAATGTTTCTGTATTGTCTCCCATTATATTGTAAAGCGCTGAGGAAACTGTTGGCGCCATATAAATTCTGTATAATAATAATTATATCATAATCACTACTCTGGTGATCTCCACTGAGTCCTGTTTTGAGCGGCTGCCCTGCTGCATTTTGAACACTGAAGTCGGCCACTCAACAAGTGCCATTCAGAGAATGCTTTGCATTTACTGAATGATTGCAAAGCATTATCTAATTGGACGAGGTGGGGAGGTGGTTTGGTGGCAACCCATTTCTTGAATGGTGCACTTGCCAAGCAGCCTACCTCCTGTGTTCACAATGCATCAGGCCAGCTGCTCAGCACAGGACCCAAAACCTAGTGGAGATCACTGGAGTGGTAGTAGCAGCTTCCAGGGGCATCAGTCAGATATGGTACATGAATAGCTACATTGGTCCAAGTTGAACCAATAAATAAAATATCCATACCTGGAATTCTTCTTTAACCTCCCTAACGGTATTCCCAAGTGTAGCTCGGGGTAAAGTTTCAGTACCAAAAGCGGTAACCCCGAGCTACACTCGGGCTTACCATGCAGCGTTGCATAGGAAGTCCCTGCAGCGCTTACCTTGTCCTTCGCTCCCACCTGCGTCCCCGGCCATCTCCTCCGGCCAATGCTGGCATCCGGCTTCTGTGTTCCGGTCCCTGTGACGTCAGGACGTACGGGCACCGGAACCGGCGGCAAATTTGAAATTTTTAAAAAAAATTCATTTTTTAAAAAATGATTATTACATAGTAAAACATTGCTGTTTCAAAACATTTTACCTACATTTTGTCCCGAGTGCTTTGTCCTGTCCCCTGCCTGCATTTTGACTGTTCTTTCTGCCTGGAAACTTAGAAATGTCCATGGCGTCCAAAAAGCGTCATTTTATGTCAAAAGCGGTTTTAGACCAGCTAGAGAACAGTGATAGTAAATCAGAACCACTTGCAGAATTGAGTGATAATGATTTGTGGGGAAATTCGTCATCAGACACTGAAAACGATTCTGTGACTTTGCTCAGTGATGTCCAAACTTGACGCTATATTTCAAATTTCAGTGTTTTTGGTTTGATTATATTATTTAATTAAATTTATCATTATTATATTATTATTTTTTATGATTATTTATTAAATTATAATTTATGATTTTGTGTTTCAAGTTTTATCATACCCGGGATGTTTACTAGACTCTTGTTCGGACAGATTTCAGGGAGTCATTCCTAAATTACAGGCCTACCATAAAAAAACTACATATTTCCATGCAAAAAAATGGTACCGCTTTCAGCACCAAAAATCTGAAATAATCATACCGCCAGGGAGGTTAAAGTGAAAGTTAGCCTGGAGTTCATCTTCAGGTCTGCTCTAACAACGTACACATTACCAAACAACCAATTGAGCTTTACTGGCGGCGACACCGTGAACTGAACTTCACCTTCGTTATCCTTATTCTTACAGCTCGTGAAGGAAGCATCATTGTACAAAGGATCTCACGGTCCAGTAAGGGGGAATATGGCAGTGAAGTAGTGGGCTATTCTCATGGCATGCGATTTGCGATTAGTTTGCCTTGAAGGTAGCTGCAGACCCGCTGAGAAGATATCATAGTATTTATCAGAATCACATAAACAGAGAGCTCACCCTCCTGAGTGCGTAGCAGCCCAGCAGACAGCTTGCACAACGCCCGAGGACAGGAGACACAAAAACTTTCTTCTAAACTCGGAATCCAGTGATGTATAAAGCCATCACCGTCTCGTGTCCAGGTTTAAAGACGACAGGGCTCTTTGTTGGCGGAGAACTGCTGAAGGGCAATTTCTGACAGGGCCAGCACCTCCAGTGGGGCTTGAAAGTGAAACTTCCTCCCTTTGCATTTTCAATTGCTTTCTAATCTGTTATGTTAGATGCAGCCTGCCTCCCGTGTCAGCACTAATTTGACATGTCTTTTCTCCAGCCGCACACCAAGACGTTTTGGCTGGGCAGAGCGCTTGACATGAGGAGCTCCTTTCATGTGCCATTCGAGGGGAAAGCTGCTAGCTTTAAAGAGCAACTCCAGTCGAAGAAAAAAAAAAAAAGAAAGAAGAACCTTTTTCAGAATTGCTTATAATTGCTGCTTTCTGCCAGGAAACTCATTTCTTTTTTGTGCGACTAGTCCTTGCTTTTCCCACAATATACTGCATTCTCCTCTAAGAGCCTTAAATTGTTTTGCAGGAGTCTCACCTCTGGCTTCTGACGCCTGCTTGAACTCTGTCTGCTTAGTAAACACCTGGAAATGAAAGCATATCTTAACCGAAAAGCAAAAATTTTAAATACTGCAGCTTACCAATCCATAGGGTGGCCATACCTGCATTGATAAGTCATCAATTTCTTTTCCACTCTATCCCTCCTGATAGAAATAATGATCTATAGTCGACAACCCATTCAATTGATATGATACACATAGGGAAGTGGATTTCAATTGAAAGTTGGAAGATATAATCGCAAATTATTGCATTTCTGATTCACTATGCAGTCTCATAATTTGATCAATTGAAATAGAAATAAATTCCCAAACAAGACATCCCAGTGCTGCCAATCAATGCTACATGATTGATAATTTTCTGCCATGGCCAATTGGAAGGGAAATTATGCCTATTCTATTGTTTGCCAATACTGTTGTCTTGATTAAAATTGCACATTGATTGTATAAAAAAAACTGTATGTGACCACTATTAGATATGGTGGCTGCATTTCTTTTCCTTCTTAGTCTTTTTGTTTTCTTTGTTTTCACCTGGTGACCCAACCATTAAGTCTGTTATTTGTAAGTGGCAGTTAGAATGTTGAAACAAGCCATTTAAAGTTGGAACCAAACACATCGGTTTAACTGATTCCCAAAACAGTTACATTCAAGTGAATCATAACGGATTAAGTCAATCACAGTTCACCGGACAATATATTCACTAGGCTATAACAGCACAGAATGGAGTTCTATGCAGCTAAAGTAGAGTAAACCTGGCAATCCACAAAATCAGCAATAAGTAATGGCATTAGAAAACAGTAACAGCAGTGATAATTAATACTGTGATAACTCCTCTGTAAAAAGTAGGCTATATCCATTTTAGAGTACACTCTATGTGAATGGCAGCTGTAAAATTTAAGACTCCCTAAAGAGGTACCTCTTACTATGGACAACAGACAAAGTTCTTGTGAAGCTGATCCAAGTGAGCAGTCTTTAGCCCTGTTCTTCAGCTGGCTTGCTTTGGGGCCCTGTCTTTACTGTGGTGCACATGAGTCCAGTCCCATTAATGTCTGCATGCCCTAAATAATGCTGCTGATTAGATGTCCAGTCCATATGTGCTTGTTCTCTGCTAGCTGCTGCAGGTTAATGGCAGCAGTGTCCTCTAACTAGTCCCAGCGATGCAGCAACAGGTGTCCCACTGTTCAGATGTCAGCTCACTTCTGGATATGGAGTGACTCTGGTCCTCAGCACGCAGCCACAGGATTATAGTATGTTTATGTTTTGCTCTGCAACTTGGCATTGCATGCCATTATTAAGCTTATGATCTACCAGAACCCCCAGATCCTTCTCCACCATTTATTCCCCCAGTTGTACCCCCCCCCCCTAGTATGTATGATGCATGTATATTCTTAGCCCCCAAGTGCATAACCTTACATTTATCAACATTAAACCTCATTTGCCACATAGTTTCCCAATTACACAGGGCATTGAGGTTGACTTGTAAGTTGGAGACATCCTGTAAGGACATTATTCCACTGCACAGCTTGGTGTCATCTGCAAAGACTGAAATGTTATTTTTAATCCCAGACCCTATATCGTTTATAAATATATTAAAAAATAAGGGTCCCAACACTGAACCTTGGGGTACACCACTGATGACCCTAGACCATTCAGAGCATGAATCATTAACCACTACTCTCTGAATACGATCTTTTATCCAGTTTCCTACCCATTTACATATGGATTTTTCCAAGCCTGTAGACTTTACCTTACATATTAGCCGTGTGTGGGAAACTACAGTTGCAAGAAAAAGTATGTGAACCCCTTGGGATTACGTGGAGTTTTGCATGAATTGGGCATAAAATGTGCTCTGAAGGTCATCTAAGTCACAACAATAGAAGAACACAGTCTGCTGAACATAATACTACACAAACATTAGATGTTGCAATGGTTTAATTGCACATAACATGTAAACATTCACAGTGCAGGGAGGAAAAAGTATGTGAGGCCCTAGCTTAATGACTTCTCCCAGAGCTAATTGGAGTCAGGAGTGAGCCAACCTTGACTCCAATCAGTGTGATGATATTGGATGAGTTGCTGACAGCTGTCCTGCCCTTAAAAAACACACACCTGTTTTGGGTTTACTGGTTTCAAGAAGCAATGTCTGATGTGAACCGTGCCTCGCAGAAAAGAGCTCTCAGAAGAACTACGATCAAGAATTGTTGACTTGCATGAAGCTGGAAATGGTTACAAAAGTATCTCCAAAAGCCTTGATGTTCATCTGTCCACAGTAAGACAGACTGTCTACAAATGGAGAAAGTTTAGCACTGTTGCTACTCTCCCTAGGAGTGGTCGTCCTGTAAAAATGACTGCAAGAGCACAGCGCAGAATGCTGCATGAGGTAAAGAATAATCCCAGAGTGTCAGCTAAAGACCTACAGAAATCTCTGGCACATGCTAACATTTTTGTTGACACATCTACAATAAGGAAAACATTAAACAAGAATGGAATACATGGGAGGACACCATGGAGGAAGCCATTGCTGTCCAAATAGAATATTGCAGCACGTTTGAAGTTTGCAAAAGAGCACCTGGATGTTCCACACCACTACTGGCAAAATATACTGTAGACAGATGAAACCAAGACTGAGTTGTTTGGGAAGAACACACAACACTATGTGTGGAGAAAAAAAGGCACAGCACACCAACATCAAAACCTCATCCCCACTGTAAAACATGGCAGAGGGAGCATCATGGTTTGGGGCTGCTTTGCTGCCTCAGGGCCCGGACGGATTGTTGTCATTGATGGGAAAATGAATTCCAGAGTTTATCAAGACATTTTGCAGGGAAACGTACGACCATCTGTCCGCCAACTGAAGCTCCGCAGAGGATGGGTGATGCAACAGGACAATGACCCAAAGCATACAAGTAATTCAACAAAACAATGGCTGCAACAGCACAGAATACACCTTCTGGAGTGGCCCAGTCAGAGTCCTGACCTCAACCCGATTGAAATGCTGTGGCATGACCTTAAGAGAGCGATTCACACCAGACATCCCAAGAATATTGCTACACTGAAACAGTTTTGTGAAGAGGAGTGGTCCAAAATTACTCCAGATCGTTGTGCAGGTCTGATCTGCAACTACAGGAAACGTTTGGTTGAGGTTATTGCTGCCAAAGGAGGGTCAACCAGTTATTAAGTCCAAAGGTTCACATACTTTTTCCTCCCTGCACTGTGAATGTTTACATGGTTTGTGCAATTAAACCATGGCAACATCTAATGTTTGTGTAGTATTATGTTCAGCAGGCTGTGTTCTTCTATTGTTGTGATTTAGATGACGTTCAGAGAACATTTTATGCCCAATTCATGCAAAACTCCACGTAATCCCAAGGGGTTCACATACTTTTTCTTGCAACTGTATGTTAAATGCTTTTGCAAAATCCAAGTATACCACATCCACCACAACTTCTGTCTTTCATGAATCCATGCTGTCTGTTGCTTAAAATATTTTTTTCCAGCAAGAACTCATCTTTGTGGTCTTTTATTAAACTCTCCCGTATCTTCCCAACTATAGATGTTAAACTAACAGGTCTATAATTACTTGGTAAAGATTATTAAACATTTCTGGATCATATCAATTGTGAGGCAATGTGGATCATCTGGAGCTGTGTCAGTATCATGCCCATTATGGACAAGAGCTCCCACCTGCTCCTTTGTATACACAGAGCTGAAGAAGGTATTTAATAAATTTGCCTTCTCTTTGTCCCCAGTCACCCACTCTAGATTATTCTGTAAAGGGCCTACATGCTCGGACTGGTCCTTTTTACTATTAATATATTTGAAGAATGTTTTGGGGTTGGTCCTGCTATCTTTTGCAATCTGTCCTTCATTTTCAAGTTTTGCGCCCTTCATTTCCTTTTTCCATATTCTGTTATATTTTTTGTAATGCTTAAAT
This sequence comes from Staurois parvus, assembly GCF_062004578.1. Lineage (NCBI taxonomy): Eukaryota > Metazoa > Chordata > Amphibia > Anura > Ranidae > Staurois > Staurois parvus. The sequence continues at coordinate 188,886 of NW_028318584.1, read as the reverse complement.
GATGATAGCGTTCCTTCATTTTTATATTTAATAAAAGCTCTTTTCTTATAATCTATAGCTTTTTTAACTTTGGTCGTAAGCCACATAGGGTTGATTTTTAGCCTTTTAAATTTGTTGCCCATGGGAATATATTTTGCAGTGTGTTCACATACAGTCTTTTTGAAGAACTCCCATTTCTGTGTTGTGTTCATTGATGCCAATATTCCCTCCCAGTCTAAGTCTTGGAGAGCAGCTCTCAGCCTTGGAAAATTAGCTCTCTTAAAATTGAGTGTTTTTGTTTTTCCCATATATGCTTGTTGTTTACAATAAATAAATGAAATCATGTTATGGTCATTGCTACAAAGATGTTCTGTTATATGGACATTTGTAATAAGCTCTGCATGGTTTGAGATTACCAGGTCCAGCAGAGCATCATTCCTACTTGGGGCCTCTGTGAACTGAACTATAAAATTGCCCTGTAGTAGGTTTATACATTTTTGACCTTTAATTGTTCCTGCAGTAGCATTACTCCAGTCAATTTCCAGGTAGTTAAAATCTCCCATTTTTATCACTGTCCCAGCCGTTGCAGACCTTCCGATCTGTGCAAGGAGCTGAGTCTCCATCTCCTCATTAACACTGGGAGGCCTATAACAAACTCTAATTATTACCTTTGTAGTATGCATCCCTATGTGCAGTTCCACCCATAATGCTTTAGCCTCATCACACTCTCCATCAACTAGGTCCTCTTTCACGCTCGCTCTGAGATCACTTCTCACAAAGAGACAGACACCACCACCTTTCCTATTTACCCTGTCTCTCTGAAAGAGAACATAGCCAGGAATATTAATGGCCCAGTCATGTGAAGAATGAAGTCAAGATTCAGCAATAGCAATTAAATCATAGTTCTCTTCATGCACCAAAGATTCCAACTGACCTATTTTGCTTGGCAGACTGCTGGCATTGGTGAACAAACACTTTAATTCATTGACACCTTGTGCACACATATTTTGCATATTTTGTATTTTCATACAAATGGTACCAATTCCAATGGTTGTTTGTAACATGGGAACCTTCTTATCAGCTGTCATAGCCCTCTCCCCATCTTTCCCGATTCCACCCACCAATAAAAATTGACCCCTGTCTGATCTGTCTACCCCATTATAATCTAATTCTCCCTCCCCCCTTGATCCTAGTTTAAATAATCCTCCAACCTTCCCATAAACCTCTCCCCCAGCACAGCAGACCCCCTTCCATTTAGGTGCAAACCATCTCTAGCATATAGGTTGCACTCCAATGAAAAGTCAGCCAGTGCTCAAGAAACCCAAATCCTTCCCTCTTACACCAGGTCTTTAGTCATGCATTTAGTTCTCTAATCTCTCCCTGTCTTTCCTGTGTTGCGCATCGCACAGGTAATATTTCAGAGAATATCACCTTGGAGGCCCTTCCCTTCAACTTGCAGCCTAGTTCTTCAAATTGATTCTTAAGGAGCCTCCACCTTCCATATATTCTGTCATTGGTTCCAACATGGACTAAGACAGCTGGGTCATGCACAGCCCCTCCCAGTAATTTATCGACCCGGTCCACCACTTGCTGAACCCTGGCACCAGGGAGACAGAAACCCATTCGGTTGAGGCGATCCTGGCAACAAATTATTCTATGAGTCCTTCTGATTATAGAATCCCCTACTACCACCAGCTGTCTAGGCCTTCTTTCACTACTCTCACCACCTCTCCCAAATGGTCTGCCCTCCCGGGTGTTAGGGATAGCAGCGACCTCCAGGGCTGCCACAACTGAGCTTGCTACCCCCACAGCTTCACCCAACTCGACAAATCTGTTTGGGTGCACAAATCCAGGGCCGGCCTTCCTTTGCTGTAAGCCCATACTACTCCTTCTCACTACAGTAACCCATCTTCCTACCTGATAATCCTGATTAGCCCCTCCACATCAATCCCATTAGCTACCTGCTCAGGGAGCAGAAGACCCCTTTCAAGGTTGTCAGTTCTGCCCAGTGTTGCAACTTGCTCCTCCAGATCTCTAACGTGAGCTTCCAGATGGGCAATCATCTCACATCTGTCGAAGCGGTATCCATCCTGGAGCTGTTTCTCCATTGCTGCATATATGTGGCACACTGTGCACTGTACAAAACCTTCAACCCTGCTAGGACTCATATCCCAGTTACAATAATAATATTTCTATTAGGAAATATCATTTGTCACTTACAGGTTAGTAGACTCCTGTTATCAACTCCAGTTTTTTAACTCAACCTATCAAATGTCCACTTATCAAAGGTCCAGCAAGCAAAATACAGGCAAGCTCAAGGATGAGCAAGCTCAGAGAGAGCTCTACAGCAAGTTAGCATTTAGATCTATTGTGGCTGCTACTTCCACTGGTCAATTCAGGCCTATTCCCAATGAAAAGAATATTTAGGTGTCGTGACCACAATTGAAAAAAAAACTTTTTTCAGGTTGAAACAAACCAGATTAGGGTATTGATGCTTTATTTAAGTCAAGATAAAAAGTACAAGTTAAAAAAATCAATTACACCTCCAGTAAAAAATCAATTACACCTCCAATAAAAAATCAGTTACACATCCAAAACATGACATGCCATAATATGGTGTCACTGACACTGTCCATGAGAATTGTACTATTTCATATACCATTAAAGGCATCGCCCAGGCACATAATATAAAGAAGTGGTGTATTTCCATGTTGCTTCCAAAGTCAAATTAAAAGGACCCTCTTTCTGCAGTATGGTATATTTTTTCTTTCTTAAAGTGATTGTAAACCTTCACCTTGTAAAAAAGCCCATTCAGTTTAAAATAGAAATTAAAGAGAAAACATTTGTATATGGATATAACAATATTATAAATACCCTTTTCCCCTTTTACATAAGTGATCATATTCCCTCTAAGCTCCTTACACAGCTAAGAACAGAGTTGGAGAGGAGAAGCAGCAGTACATTGATCTTCCCACTGAATGGCTGTGCGGGGGGGGGGGGGGGTGTCAGGTGAAGTCTGATCAATGGAGGAGAGCAGGCTGAGTTCGAAGCATAGCTACAGAGCTGACCAGGCTGTACTCTCATGCCCAGTGTGGTCAATTTTTAATAGGAAAGCAGAGGGCCTGGAACACCAGGGATTTCACACAAAGGAAGCAATACAAAGAGAGCAGGATGCTTTTTCATACAAGTGCATGGTACAGCAGGTACACATCAGGAATATGAAATGTTGGATTTGCAGATTCTTAAAATGTCCCCCATTGCAGTGCTCAGCTCCCCATACCCTTTTTTGACAATAGATTGCCTATTAGTCTTGAAAATTAACAGAATTTAATATCAAGATTTGCCCCCTATAGAGTTCAGTAGGGTTCCTTGGTAAATTTAAGGTTTAGAGGATTTCATGCAGGATTCATCCAACCCCCCACAAACCAAACCTGAGCAGATTTATTAGTAGTGTTCATTGGAGAAGAGCCCCTTTAAAAATGGTAGTCAGTGGAAGAAGTGTTCCTTGGACTGGTGATCAGTGGAGAAAATCCCTTTAAAAATGGTAGTCAATAGACCCTTCTATGCTGTAGAATAGCATAACCTTACATTCATGGCCAGTGAAAAAGAACCTTCTTACTTTGGTGGCTGTGGAGAAGAACCCTCTTACTATTGTGGTCAGCAGTGAAGAACCCTCTTACACTGGTGGCTGTGGAGAAGAACCCTCTTACGATGGTAGTCAGTCGAGATGACCCCTCCTACACTGGTAGCTTTTGTCAGTCGAGAGTAACAATCTTACATTGGTGGTCAGTATAGGAGAACCTTCTAACATTGGTGGTCAGTGGAGAAGAATCCACTTATACTGTTGGTCCCTCATACATTGGTGCTTAGTGAAGAACCATCTTACATTGAAGGTCATTGGAGAATAATCCTATTACATTGGTGGTCAGGGGAGAAGAACCCTCATACATTTGATGTTATAGAAAAAGTACCCTCCTAGATTGGAGGTGAGTAGAAAAGAACCCTCTTACATAGTTGTTCAGTGAAGACGAACTCTCTTACATTTGTGATTTTTGGAAAGCAGCAGTACGGTCATGGTAAGGCCATACAGCCATTTTATAAATGTGCCCCAAGAGTCACCCAGAAGAACTGTGTCCCCCTAAGTCAGTGTAAATGTACAATTATCATGCTTGACTGGAACATACCTTTATATTAAACTTTCGGTTTTATTAGAAATTCTAAAACAAATACACTGATTATTTTAAATAAATGAGAATTTTACATTTTCCAATAATAAACACAAAGGTACAGTCTATCTTTCTATATTCTCAGAGCTTAAACCTCTCTGCCTTAGTCTGAAATTCATACAAGAAAAAAAAAACAATCAAATTTTAACCCAGACAAAAAAAAATACATGTATCATTCACCTGATTTCAATTGTGCTTTGCTTTGAACCTCGGCCAAATCATTTTGTACATTAAAAATTGGTCAGGGATGATAGGATTCCATTTTCACGGTTGGTAATGCAGAACTGGAGAAAGAATACAATTACAGACCCCTGAGTAAACTTGGAGAATGTCAACTCCATGTAAATGATCAAGTGTCGATAAAGCTTTGGTGACAGAGAGCTGCTGTGGATGAGGATGGACAGTGACACCGGCGAATGAACAATAGGTTAACTGGGTGAGTTAGCTTTAGTCACCTTACCCTGTCCACAGCCACTACCAGCTACTGATCACATGATCACAAGTGTCCATTATAGCATGAATAGACAAAATTCTATCTTCTAGGAACTCTAAGATCTCAGAGCTGTCTAGGAGCTATTTTGTTCAGTTATTTTGGAATTCAAACAGCACAAGATGCTTTGAAAACTGCAACTAATTCAATATAGGGACATATTCACCAATATAAAGCTTGTTCCTGAATAATATATTAAAGCTGAACTGCTGTAAGATATAAAACATCAACTCAGGTAGCTGGTTATTAAAATCACTAAAGCAAAACATCAAAACAAATATTTAAAAAAAATGCAAATTAAAACACAAAAATAATAGACCATTTAACGATAAAATAGAAAGTTTTTGCTGCAATAATCACCTTTAGCCTGGAGGTGCCACCAGATGTCCTCAGTCCTTGAAGTTGAATGATGCTCAGCATAATTTAATCCTTGCAGTCAGGGATCCACCCCACTGTCGGTGGCATGATAGTAAAGAGGAAGCAGTACATTGATGAGCTCATCTGTCTTCCACTCTACTCCTATCAGCATGCTCCTTCTCAGTGCATGAACTGATTGGCTCTTTGTACTATAGCTCCCACTCCCAATCCAAGCTCTGCTATATATGGACAGCAAGAAGCTGATCCTAAGACAAATTCAGTTGAATCGCTTGCATTTATAACAATACATTTAACTGGAGGCATAACTAAAACCTTCAGGGCCCCAGTGCAAAAAGCCATGAGGGCACCACTGACCCCTGGCTGTGACCCTTCCGTCTGGGCCCAGGGCCCTTCCCACTGATCCAGGGGCCCTTTACTACCATTGCAGGGCCCTTTATTACAGTTCTGCATTAGGACCCTTTCACATGCTCCTGCCCCACGGTGGTGGACTGCCAGGGCCCGGTCACAAGTGAGACCTTTGCAACCCTGGTAGTTCTATCACTGGTGTCAGCAGTTTTGATTTTTGTTATATATTTTTTTTATTATTTTTTTACCATTTTATTTTAATTTTTTTACCATTTTATTTAGTACTATTTTTTACAATTATTTTAGGAGCCTTGGGGGGCTTTTAGAGATATCAGGGGTCTAAACAGTCCTCTGAGTTTCACCTTTTAGACATAGAAAGGAGATTGGACACAGCCCGCAATCTCCATCTCTGCATCTCTGCACAGAATGAATGGACAGGAATAGCTCTGAACAGAGCTTCCCGTTCATCCAGAAACTGAAGCATAGTAAACACAGTTTACTATGCTTCAGTTATGAGTGGATACTGTGAGTGATCTGTACGGATTACTTACTGTTTCCATTCAGAAAAGGAAGAGGCTGGTAAATTAGATATTTACCTGACCCTTCCCCCGCTCTCCATCCTGAGGGCAGCAGGACCTGATTAGGAGGGGTTGCAAGGATGGCATATAGAGGAACTGATCCCTTCCATGTGCCTTTCAGCAGCTGCAGGAAGAAAATGGAGGGTGTAGCTTCCTCTATATGCCGCCCCTGCTGCCATTTCTATTCAGGTGTACAGGAGAGCCGCATGGGCCCCCTGGAGCACAGGGCTGGGTCACAATTGCAACCCCTGTAGTTACGCCCTTGATTTTAACGATGTGTTAATGATAATATGGACACATTCATTTGTGTTATTTATATCTGCTAGAAGCTCAGCTTTGAGATTATTTTTAAAATCAGCTAGTCTATTTGAACTTTGTATCAGCCTCATGATGTTCCCTGTACAGCAGAGCTCAGAAAGTAGGAAAGGAAGAAGCAGACCTGAGAGCAGATGCTACAATGCTCCTGTGCTAAAAAAAAAAGAACATGTTTTGTTCAACTCTCCAGGACAGCATCTCCATTCCCAGGCTGCTGTGCATAGAGCATCTTCCCCGTAAGGTAGCTTGCTAATCTTTACCAGCACAGTTTTGAGCCCAACAACCTAGAGCAGATTGATCCCTGAAGGTAGGGCATTTCCAGGCTTTAGCCATTGCCTGCTTCGTAATTGTAATATTAAAGACTATTAGAGAAAATAAAGTATATTCCACAAAGTAACCAAAGTTACAGTCCCCTCCTGAAGACCACCCCCTCTGCAAGTACACCCTACTTGGTGAAGTGCAGTAGAGGGGGCTCTCTTTAGGTGAGGACTGCTACTGTGCTTACTTTGTGGAAAAACCCATAAGGAAGAAAAATATATTTGAAATATATTTTAAAAATATTCTTCCCAAATATATTGACATATAATTGAAATGCTCCAATTTTGCCCATATTCAATATATTTCAAAATATATGAAAAATATATGAAAAATATTTTTAAAAATAAATTTCAAATATACTGTATGTCTTTAAAAATAGAAATCTACATTTTTGGAATGCATTTACAAATATATGTAAAAGTATATGTTAAAAACTGTAGCTGCTGACTTTTAAAAAACAGACACCCACCTGTCCCAGGATCCAGCAATGTGCTCATGACTATTGCACCATAGATAGGCTTGTCCACTCCTACTTCCACCATTACCGATCCATACCACTCCCCACCCCTTAACCAATTATACTTTACAAAAAACATGACACCATTTTGGAGTAAAATGGCCAACATGGCCTTTTATTAACAACTCACATTTTAAATACATCAGACGTTCCTTATAACGGAAACCAAAGAATTGTTGTTGGTCTTCGAAGGCACCCCCAAACGATCCGAAATGCACCTGCGGACAACCATAAACACTAGGCCTCCAGCCGCAACCAACCAGCTCGGAGACAACCATACCGTCCGCAGTGCAGCACCACCACCTTCCAGTTAAACCTTGGTTAACTGGGAATGTCCACCGGGCACCCATACCACCGATGGGTCCCACACCATTGTTTTACCTTCCAAGATGAGAACCGCCTCCAAAGACCAACAACCACCCGCGAACCAACATAACCCCCTTTTCTTTTTTTTTTCCTTTCCCCCAATACCCAACAAAACAGGGAGGGCGGGAGGGAAGCTCTGATCCTTCCTCACGTCCAGCTCCACTGACGCCCCCTCAACAGAACCTCCCACCCTAAGGTGCCGCAGACCCCACCTACACTCCACCTCTGCCAACCAGATAACCCCACAATCAAATCCCAACCCCCTGGAGCTAACTTTAACCCTTTCCGTTCCCCTTCACCACTCTGGGGCCTAGTCATGCATGCCCTGCGCTATTTTCATTCTTTCTTATCCGCTACGGGCATTTCTCTACCGTCCTCTCTCCCCGGGTGCCTACACCTTAAATGTGCCTTAGTAGCGATGTGCCTTGTGAATGGTCCCATAGTCTTGTGTCTCAGAAGACTACGGGAAGGAATGGGGAGAGGATCACTTCTGCTTCCGATCACCTAGGCGATTTTGACAGGTACCCGCTCTCCAAAGGTGCCAGTCCTTAATGGGGAGCAGGGGGCAGGGTCTTAAAGCAAAATTTTGCCTTTTGGGTGGAGCTCTGCTCTAAAGCAAACAGTTTTTTTACCTTTTGCGTAATTACATAAAAGCTAATCATTGTAAGCAACCCTGTCAGTGTAAGAGAGAGCTTGTTCTTATGAAAAACAACAGAATTACTGGCCAGATCACCAGATGAAAATAGAAGAAAGAAAGTCTAAAAAAGAAAACTAATGCAGCCAGTACTTCAAAGAATTGGTAATCTGCAATATAATACATGTTTGTTTTTGGGTTTAACACTGCTTTAAGGCTAATAGGTGAGCGTGGGTAAGGTAGGTATCAGCAGAAGGGTGGTGGACTCATCAGGAAGGCCCGGTACTTTGCCCCACTTTGGCAGAACCGTTTCACTTTAAGTGACAGAGAATCCACTCAGACACCCAGGACAGCACGTGTGACTGGCGCCGCTATTAGTTTATAAGTCGCGCGCTGCTGCGGTGTGATCTCTAGCCTATTTCGGATTAGACATAGAAATGTAAGCTTTAGTGAAAACAAATTCTTCATTTAAAACCTGCGTAACCCGATGAGTTTCTAATTTATTTTAAAATTATCAGCTGAGCTGATTAAAGGAACTCTCATTGTGACCATGTAAATGTACATCATTTTAATTTCACATCCACAGTGTTCTTTGTGTGCTCCGAATACATTATGGAAACATAGTATTTATCTGCAGTACAGAAATGCACTCCCCTTTTTTTTTTTTTTGCATGATGGCTTGATCCCAATCTGTTTCCTCCTTCAGTAAATAAAACAAAAGTAGTCAAAGATTTGGAACCTGGTAATTAAAGGATAAGTGGGCAGCACAGTGGCTAAACGGTTAGCACTTCCACCTGACATTCACTAGGGTCATTGGTTCAAATCCCAACCACAGCACCACCTACCTGGAGTTTGCATGTTCTCCCTGTGCCTGCGTGGATTTCCTTCAGGTATTCTGGTTTTCTCCCACACTCCAAAGACATGCTGGTAGGTTAATTGAATCCAGTCTAAAATTGGACCTAGTATGTCTATGAATGTAAGTTTGGGACCTTGGATTGTATGCCTCTTGAGAGTTAGGGACTGATGTGAATGTACAATATATATGTAAAGCACTGCGTAAATTGATGGCGCTATATAAGTACCTGAAATAATAATAAGTCCACCCAAAAGTGATATTTTAGCTGAATCCTCTGGTGGGTGTTTGTTCCTCACTGGAGAGTCTGGGGACCATATAATGTGTTCTCAGCACCACCCAACTTTGGTAGCCAAGAGCAGTGTTTCTCAACCTTTTTTCAGTCAAGGCACCCTTTAAAATTATGGACAATCCTGAGGCACCCTTTAAAATTATGGACAGTCTTGAGGCACCCTTTAAAATTATGGACATTCTTGAGGCACCCCATTCTAAAATGTGAAAAACTATTCTAATAGTTTTATATAACACAGCAACATCCACACACATAGGACACCCAACATTAGAGGTGATTTATTCTTCCAAAGCAAATACACTTTTGCACGCTGGTACTGACTAGTATTCCAATGTTTCTCTTCTCCCTCCTTGAGCTAATGTGACCCCAGCACTGATGGAGAGGGGCACGGGAGGATCAAACTAGGATGCTGTGCAGGCAGCTGACATCCTCCTTATCAACTGATGATGTCATTGGTTGTCAGGATGCCGTTGGCTAGAAGGTTGTAATAGTACACAATGAAAACCTGTGGCTTTGTGTAACTAAAAGACAGGCTTGTTCCACCCACTGGCTTGTATACAAATTTTGGGCAATTTTTAGACATTTTGCCAAGGCACCCCTGAAGAAAGCTTAAGGCACCCCAGGGTGCCTGGGCACCCTGGTTGAGAAAGGCTGGCCAAGAGCCTCTGAGCCTGACTGTTGGGTTCCTCACTTATCTTAGATGATGTGGATTGCATGGGAGGCAGATCCAAGATCTCTGTACATACCATGCTTCTGGAGTCACCAAGACTGATTCAGAGGGTTTAAATTACCAGCATATCTCATAATTCAAATATTAGCTTAGGGTTGACTGATCTAATACAGGGATTTTTTTTTTCTCTTTGCAGTCTCTTTTATGAGCATTTCAATTCATATACAAAGGGAAGAACACAAAATTACACACTGAAAAAAGTTTGGTCAAAAGAACCAATCCATATATAACAGTTAGGCCCCAAGGGCAAACTCCGCCTGCTCAGCAAGGGATCCGTCCTCTGATTCCCACTGAGCAGGCAGATGACAGGTCCATGTGCATTCTTCTTATACAGAGCTGACATGGACACAGCCCGCTGTCCTCTATGGGCGGTCAGATGTAAATGGACTACCTGTCTGTTTACATCCAACTGTCATCCAATCCGCTAGGGTGTCAAACTGGCAGCCCTCCAGCTGTTGCGAAACTACAAGTTCCATCATGCCTCTACCTTTGGGAGTCATGCTTGTAACCAGGGGTGGACTGACAACTCATGGGGCCCCCGGGCAATAGGGGATCATGGGGCCCCTGTGTCCTTGCCCAAACTCAAAAAAGCCTATGAAAAAGGTACCAGGGTCATTTCATGGGGACCCCTACTGACCCGCAGTGCCCGAGTTTCCAAATGGTCAGTCCGCCGCTGCTTGTAACTGTCAGTGTTGCAATGCCTCATGGGATTTGTAGTTTGGCAACATCTGAAGGGCCACCAGCTTGACACCTGTGCGCGGCTAAACGGATGGGGAACGGATCCCCGTCCCTCTGTTTTTAGCAGATTGGATGGAGGCGGATGTAAACCAACACATGTCAATTTACATCCGCCGCTGTATTGAGGGCAATAGATTATTTAAAAAAAAAAATGATGATCCGATCAGGTCCTCCCGCTGTATGCTCAAGCCATTGTTTATCAATATAAAGCTTTCCATGGGCTACAGCCAGGAGCGGACTGACAACTCATGGGGCCCCCGGCAATAGCGGATCATGGGGCCCCTGTGTCCTTGCTCAAACTCAAAAAATCCTATGAAAAAGGTACCAGGGGCAGCTCATGGGGCCCCCTACTGACCCCGGGCCTCGGGCAGTGCCCGAGTTTCCAAATGGTCAGTCCGCCCCTGGCTCCAGCATAATGCAATCAGCCTGCTGCAGGTAGGAGTAAGTATTTCCTCAGTCCCCTCTCCCTCAGTGAACAGATTGTAATATTGCAACTTTCTAGAAAGGTAAGAGGTTGCAGTTGGGGCTGATCTGTGACAGACATTTGTAGGCATAGGCAAGAGATGCACACATATTAGGATTGTGTCACCTCTAAACCAGCACCTCAGTCTAGGAATTACTGTATATATATATATATATATATATATATAACATTTATATAACATTTTATTCAAGTCATACACATAATTAAGATGATGAAAATATCTATCTAAGACATTCTCCCTAAGCAGCAGCCTAAAATCGAACGATGGCTGCCCAATGAAGTAAATATGTATTGCAGTACTTATTTTACAGTATATCTGCACCTTCAGTTTACTCGTGGTCCTCATGCGTACGGGACATTTGTACAGCGGCTGTTTATAGCTTTTGATATTTTTTTTCTACAGCTAGTAAACCCCCCAGCATGTTATCCTATGTGTCCATACACACATAGACTTGAATCAATGTTTTATGGCTGGGACATTTTTTTGGCTGGAAAAAAAACCCAGCACTAGTGGGCTTCTAGAGCTCTAACGCTGAAAAACGCGGTGAGCCACTGTAAACCGTCGCAGACCGTTGCTCTTGGACTTTTTTTGACCAAAAAATTGAGGCTTTTTGGTAAAAAGCGCAAACACGGGAAAACGTCGCTAATCTCGCCAACATGCCGCTAAACTCTAGTGCAAAAACGCAAAACAAAAGCTAAAAAAACTCACGTTTTTAACGTGACCTTACACAGCTAACGTTACCAGCGTTATCAAAACGTCCCGTGTGCATGGAGACCTATTCCCCTACAAAGTACCACAAGTACTGTACCCAGGGGCGGACTGACCATTTGGAAACTCTGGCACTGCCCGAGGGCCCGGGGTCAGTAGAGGGCCCCATGAGATGCCCCTGGTACCTTTTTCATAGGCATTTTTGAGTTTGGGCAAGGACACAGGGGCCCCATGATCCCCTATTGCCTGGGGGCCCCATGAGTTGTCAGTCCACTCCTGACTGTACCTGTTGATCATGAATTCAGTGCAGCATTGTCATGCTCACGTAGGTTGCGCATGCTTCTACTACAGTGGGATGAAAAAAATGTTGCAGGGGGCATGGCTATCTCATCGTCTCTGTTGGTACACAAGTCTGTAGCTTGTCAATCATGAGCTGGCAGCACCTAGTCCTTCCCACTGCTTTCCGGACTGACAGCACTGCCTGTGAGCTGCAGTGTCTGGAAGGGGGAGCATTTGAGACATTAATAGAAATTTGGTTTAACCTCCCTAGCGGTCTGATTATGTCCATATTTCTTTTATTGTAGGCCTGTAATTTTTAGGAATAACTCACTGAAATCTGTCCGAACAAGAGTCTAGTAAACATCCCGGGTATGTTAAAATTTGAAACACGAAATCATAAATTATAATTTAATAAATAGTGATAAAAAAATAATAATATAATAATAATAAATTTAATTCAATAATATAATCAAACCAAAAACACTGAAATTTGAAATAGAGCGCCAAGTTCGCACATCACTGAGCAAAGTCGCAAAATCGTTTTCAGTGTCTGATGACGAGTTTCCCCACCAATCATTATCACTCAATTCTGCAAGTGGTTCTGATTTACTATCGCTGTTCTCTAGCTGGTTTAAAACCGCTTTTGACCTAAAGGGACGCTTTTTGGACGCCATGGACATTTCTCAGTTTCCAGGCAGAAAGAACAGTAAAAATGCAGGCAGGGCGCCGGACAAAGCACTCGGGACAAAATGTATGTGAAATGCTTTGATACAGTAATGTTATACTATGTGATTTTAGTGTATTTAGTGAATGTCACTTTATCACACTTTTAAATTTCCCGCCAGTTCCGTCCCCCATACATCCTGACGTTGCAGAGAATGGAACCCAGAAGACGGATGCAGGCATCGGCCGGAGGACATTACAGGGGACACTGCAGGAGGGACATCGCTGGAGCGCAGGACAAGGTAAGTAATGATGAGACCCCTGGAGCAACGCCGCATGGTAAGCCCGAGTGTAGCTCGGGGTTACCGCTTGTGGTGCTGAAACTTTACCCCGAGCTACACTCGGGAATACCGCCAGGGAGGTTAAATAATGTGAACCAGCGCTTTGGATGTGATCCCTTAATTCACCACAGCTGCTGTACCAAGTGCTATACTAATCGTATCAGCCCATATATATATATATACCCTGTCTGGTATAGGCCTCTTGAGAACGTCAGGATGATGAAACGCCACGTCGGGGTGTAGCAGGAAGGGACGTCATCCCACACAGCGACACCGGAAGTGGTTAATACAGGAAAAAGGTGGCGGTGAGAGAGTCTAGAGCCAGATCCATGTTATCCCTATGCTGATGATGTAACATGCATTTTTATCCTGGTGCAAGGGTATGCACCTCACAATGGGAGTGGGCATTGTGGAAATGGTTTATTATAAATAAAAGGTTTTACCGATTTCACTCTATAGTAGTCTCCCTCCATCTCTCACCACATGTAGTGTGAGACATTTAAAAGGAAAGAGTGCAGCTGACCCAAGAAGGAGAAGGCTGATGGTGGTTATCCATGATACTAAGCCCTACATGACTAGGGTTAAGGGAAGGACTGACCATTCGAGCACTCGGGCAGTGCCCGAGGGCCCAGGGTCAGTAGGGGGCCCCATAAAATGCCCCTGGTACCTTTTTTATAGGCTTTTTTGAGTGTGGGCAAGGACACAGGGACCCCATGATCCCCTGTTGCCCGGGGGCCCATGAGTTGTCAGTCCGCCTCTGCTAGGGTTGTCACCTCATCCCTTTAAAACCGAACACATATTAATTACACCGGTTCTGAGGTGCCCTCCTGAGGATTTACCCCCCCCTTCCTGACCAGGCCATTTTTTGCGATACGGCTGTGCATTACTTTAACTGACAATTGCGCGGTCATGCAACGCTGCACCCAAATTACATTTACGTCCCTTTTTTCCCACAAATATAGCTATTTTTTTCGTGGTATTTGATCGCCTGTGCATTTTTTATTTGTTGAGCTATAAAAAAAAGACCGACATTTTGAGAAAAAAAGCTATATTTTTGACTTTTTGCTATTAAACATGTCCTGTAAAAAAATGTAAAAAATCTAATTTTGTCATAAATTTAGGCCAAAATATATTCTGCTTCATGTCTTTGCTAAACAAAATCCCATTACCTGCAAATTTATTGCTTTACCTGAAAGCAATAAATTTGCGTTATATTTGTATAGCGTTTACAAATGGAGGTATATATACTGGAATTTGTTTTACTAGTAATGGCGGCGATCAGTGACTTACAGCTGGACCACAGCGGGCATTCTGACACTGGGGGGAACTGACTTGGTGTCGCTGACATTCCCAGTGACACCACTAGTAATGGCGGTGATCAGTGACTTACAGCTGGACCACAGCGGGCATTCTGACACAATGGGGGGAACTGACTTGGTGTCGCTGACATTCCCAGTGACACCAATACAGTGATCAGTGCTAATAAAAAGCACTGAAACGGTACTAATGGCACTGGGCAGGAAGGGGTTAACATGTGGGGTGATCAAAGGGTTAACTGTGTGCTGTTTTAATATGAGGCTCTATGCTGGGTTTCACTGTAAGCCTCCTGCTTTGAATAGGTCTGCTGGGGGAAAGATCTGTGTTTTTTATACACAGGTCTCTCCCCCATTGGAGATACTTAGCGATCACCGGCCGGGAACCGGTGATTGACAGCCGAGGTGGCGTGGGTAGGGCGTGCACACCCCCTACCCGCAACTGCAAAATCATCAATATATACGTGATTTTGCGCACTCGTGCCGCTCTGTGGCAGTATTTCTGCTATAGGGCGGCGTGGAAGCGGTTAATCAGAAAAGGTAAAGAAAGCTTTTTTGTTTCATTTATGAGGCTTGTGCATCACATAGTAACTTGATTTGGTACTTCGGTATTTAAACTGTCAGTAGGAGTTGTACTTTAAGGAAAAAGTAAATCTAGTCATTGACTGTGCACTGTTTTTCTTCCATACTGTCAGCGGGAGAGACAGTTCATACTCTTTGATGGTTTGGGCTTCTGTACAAACCACAACACTGGGAAAGAGTATGGGGCGTATAAGAAAACGAGAGGACTTCAAGTCATCACCATTCCAGCAGGATCATTGTGCGACCTTTCATGGCGAGCCAAAGTCTTTCATGGCTGCATGCTGACAGTGAAATGAAGTTCTGTATTGGAAGTTTGGCTCAGGACACCCACAATTTATCACATGAGCCTGTTTAGGTTTGAAGTGGGCTTACAAAAATATTACAATCCCTGATGTATTAGAGCCTCTCCTTATTGTTTCATGAAGTGGTTTAGACCCCCCACAGCCTACTTGTAAAGCGCTGGATCCTGTTCCACATCTGAGACCCATTGCCTTATGGTCCCACTGATTTCTGTAGTATGTAGTCTGGTCATTATTATTATTATACAGGATTTATATAGTGCCAACAGATTGCTCAGCACTTTACAAAATAAAGGGAGACAATAAAGAAACAATACAGTTCAATACAAGATGGTCAAGAGGGCACTGCTCCTTGGAGCTTACAATCTAAGAGGAAGGGGTTGGTGGTACAAAAGGTAATAACTGTGGGGGATGGACTGGTAGAAGGAATAGAAGATTCCGTTATTAGCTGAGGGCAGGATAGGCTTCCCTGAAGAGTGAGGTTTTCAGAGATCGCCTAAAAGTGGGCAGAGTAGGCAATAGTCTGATAGAATGGGGTAGAGAGTTCCAGAGGATGGGGGAGGCTCTGGAGAAGTCCAGGAGATGAGCATGGGAGGAGGAGACAAGGGAGCTAGAGAGCAAGAGGTCGTGGGAGGAGAGGAGAGGACGGTTTGGGTGATATTTGGAGACAAGATTTGGGCAGAGTTAAAAATGGCTTTATATGTTATTGTTAATGTTTTGCATTTTATTCGTTGGGCAATGGGAAGCCAGTGGAGGGATGGCAGATATGGAACGGTTAGAAAGGTGGATGAGTCTGACAGCAGCATTCATGATAGACTGAAAAGGGAATACTGCGATTAGGTAGGCCAATGAGGAGAGAGTTACAATAAGCAATTGTCATTCTACAATAAGTAATGTGTACGTGTAATACTTCCAGGCAGGGGCGGACTGACAACTCATGGGGCCCCCGGGCAATAGGGGATCATGGGGCCCCTGTGTCCTTGCCCAAACTCAAAAAAGCCTATGAAAAAGGTACCAGGGACATCTCATGGGGCCCCCTACTGACCCTGGGCCCTCGGGCAGTGCCCGAGTTTCCAAATGGTCAGTCCGCCCCTGTTTCCAGGTATTTATTACCTCTCATGGGGACAGGGCTGCTGTTAGAATTCGCAGGGCCCCATACATTCTATCTGACAGCCCCCCACCCCTGACCTATCAAAACCATATTTTCACTAAAAACACACTAAAATGATTATTAGCAGACACAAACATAGCATAACTTACAAAATTCCTGCTAAATGTAAAAGATAATATGATATTGTGTTAATAAAGTTCACCGCGCAAATGGGATCTTGGGGCTTATTCACATAGGTGTTGTAGGCTGTACAGTGGGAATCTGTTTTTTTTTTTTATGTGGCTATAGCTATGTGTAGGCAGCCTATGTTATGCTATGGGGATGCAGCAGCTATACAAACACAGCCTCAGGTCTTCCTTTGAAAGGCATGTGGATGCAGATGTAACTCTTGAACATTGCCAGTGTGAATTCAGGTCCACTCACCCATACCTGCACACTTATCAAAATAGGACCTGCGGCTGTGTTCATGCAGTCGCTGCATCCTCATAGAGTAACAGACGGCTCCCACTGCACAAACAAACAGCTCATTCACACCGTATGGGCCAGCGAGCCCATGTGAATGAGCCCTTCATTTTTTAAATAATTTTTTACAGTTTTTATAAATAATTTTTTTCAATAATTTTTTTTTTTATTTTTTTTTTACAGCACTGTTGAGGGGGTCTGTGGTGAGATATCAGGGGTCTGAACAGACCCCTGAATCTAACCTTTTAGACAGAGAAAAGAATCGAGGACACAGATTCTTTGATTCTTTTCTCTGCAGTCTTAGCTTCACTGAAGATGAATGAATAGGAGACAGAGGCTCCTGTTCATTCATAAACAGAAGCATAGTAAACAGTTTACTATGCTCAGTTAGTAATGGACACAGGATCACTCAGTGTGTCCATTTAAAAAAGGAAGGGGCTGGTAAATTACATATTTACCGGCCCCTTCCTCCGCTCCCCATCTTGACACTGCCCTGTACCTGCAGCAGCCTGCAGAACAGGGAAGCCGGCAGCGTTGTGGGTGCTCTCCGTATAAAAACCACCATTTATTGATTGAATAATTACACTCAACTTTTTTGGTGCACAGAACAGGTGCACACAGTGCATTAGCATGTATAGCTGAAACTTACCAACAAAATGGCTACCGTATACTTCCGATGTGTGCAACTTGATGCGATTGGCTCCTCCCTACGTGTTATGTCATAAGGTCATGTGACTTCATCAGGTGAGTCAGGATGGTGATGTCTTTTTTCAGGCATCATCCAGGGTCAGCATCTACAGCATATTGATTAGCTTGTTGTGTATTTTGGGATCCACTTGGTTACTTGCAGAGATAGATGTTTCTACCTGTTTGTGTGTGTAGAAATAGCTATCTATATATATATTTAACATTTCTGGTTTTGAGTGAATTTTAAACTTCTTTTTTTACTATATATATATAAATTGACCCACAAAATATAAAATTGCTAAACTGAACACAACTAAATAAATAAGGTAAGTAAAATTTAAAGAAAATACATTAAATTAGAAAACGATAGATAATAAACAAAATGTTTTTTTTTTTCCTTTAAATGAGACATCTACGTCTAGGATTAAGCCCAGCAGGAGGCCTGTCATGTCCATAGTTACCATTTCCATCGTATTTTTTTCAAACATATATAAATATATAGTCAGCTGTACACTCCCCACTGCTGCGACAAGCACCAAAACACAATTAGGAGGGCAGCTGTTTAGAAGTAAAGAGGAGAGAGGAGCTGGAATGTGTCCAGGAAGCAGAACTTTGTTCCATGCCCTCGTATCTTCATCAGAATATCTAATTCCTTGACGTTAGCGTCCATTGAGCTCCATTAACATTCACACATTGGCAAGATTTCGAAAATAATTATTTTTGCAGATGAAGGAGCTGAAACGCATAACAGAACAAGTTATTTAGAGTTAGATTTGAGGAGGGGGGGGAGGGGGATGCAATCATTTTAGGCTAAGGAGTGAGTGTTTTAGAAATGATAACTATCTAATAGATCAGAAAATCATTTTAAATGAAATGATATTTACTTTTGGTTTTAAAATAGAATTAGAAATTTTCAAAGATTTGGCCATAGGTGAGCTTTTAGACTTCCAGGTTCATTAGTAGCTCAATTCCCAATAATGAAGTCTGTTCCCCGAACCAATATGTAGGACCATAATGATCACCATCATCATTGGGTGTATCCATTTTGGATTAACTTCTTTTTTGATACTTTGTTCATTACAGTTTTTTTCTTTGAATCCTATATATGTTTCTAGGAGGCTGTGCTATCCATGGGATTGGTGACCGGGTGAATGACCAGCCTCTTTCTGTCATCACTCTACAGACACTGCATGCAGATACCTTTACACCTCAGTTTTCAGGATACTTTTGCATGGAGCAGTACCACAGCTTATCTGTTTAACTTTATTGAATTACCAGTATTCACTAATGCTTATGGGCCCCACCATTGCTAGCAGTAGACAGCAGATACCACCATATCAGGAACTTTAAACATCACAGGACTCAAGTTGCAATCTCTAGCTAAAGGGATCTTTTCTCTCCTAAGGCCATTGTTATTCATCTTAGGGTACTTATATCTATTTATGCCAGAGTATAAATTTACATAATTCTTTGCATGCCCCGTTGTGGTGCCAGAGGCACAAAGGGAACTGTTAAGTCAACAAGCCTTTTTTTCCCTCTCTTGTTGCAATTAAATTGTTGAAGGTTACTGCTCATGGCTGTACAGTGGTATATTTAGGTTTTGTGTTGCCCTAAGCAACACAAAAATCGGGCACCCCTCCTCCCCAGCATAGAGAACCTGACACCAACCAACACCAGACCCCCTCCCCCCTGTGGAGAGAGCCTGACAGTAACCAACAATACCCCTGCCTCATCATCCCCCCACCCGAGAGCCTTCCACTAACACCCCCCCCACCCCCAGCGACAGATAGAAAGACACTCACCTTTACAGCTCTGCACATCCTTGGGAACGACAGTCAGGCACTGCATACACCGTCAAGCAGCCCGCAGCCTCTCTCGGATCCCACCTAGTCCTCGTGCTGCATATGTCCCCTCTTCCAGGGGGCAGTGCTGCCCCCCTAAAAAATGCTGCCCTAGGCAAATGCCTTGTTTGCCTTGTGGTAAATACACCCCTGTGACTGTATCACCTGTTAAATGTTGCTAATTGGCATTTCACTGGTGGTATGATCATGCACTAAATAGATTAACAGATTTTCAGAGAGGTGGATTGTATATTTCCTTCGATATGTTGTGGACACTTTTTGATACTCCACTTGGAGAATATTATAGATTTCGGCAAATAAGACATTTCTTTAGCTCCCATTTTGGACTGTCACCTTCGTCCCCGATCACTTATTTTGAGCGCACCAGTCGTGACTCTCCCAGGGGTAGGGGTCTTATTTCAGATTTATATTGTTCCTTTTTGAATGCCATTTTTGCTGCACCCCCTCATATAGACAGAAATGGGAGGAAGACTGCGGTATTACATTTTCGGAAGAGGACTGGGAAGCCATGGTGGATAATATACGTAAAGGATCCAGGTCTATCTCAGTTCGGGAGACGGCTCTTAAAATTTTAACACGTTCATATTATACCCCCTCTAGACTACATAACATGTTTCTGGAAATGTCGCACCTCTGTTTTAGGGGGTGTGGGTTACTGGTACATTGATGCATGTTTTGGGCGTGCCCAGGTCTTTCTTGGATCTGGCAAAAAGTTTCTGAGGTGCTGTCAGGGCTCCCGGGTGTGACCAGAGGTGTGTGACTGACGCAGGGAAACGCAGACTTCAGATATGTTATAAACAATATAATTTATTAACACTAACAATACAAACATAAACGCAGTGCAATACTAAAACATAACACAGTGCAAACAAACCAACCAACCACCCACAGATAACAGTACATACAATGCAAGCGTCGTCAGGCAGGCCGGGTCAATATCAATCGGGCAGGTAGGTACAGGGGGAGCAAGCGGAGAATGGTCGGGGTCACAAGCCAGGTTCAGCAGGTAGCGGGCAGCGTGGTACAGAGGGTCAGGCAGAGGAGAATGATAAGACAAGCCAGGGATCAGGAGCAGGAGAATGGTCAGACAAGCCAGGGATCAGAGCAGGGTCAGCAGAGAATCAGACAGGAACAGGAACAGGAACAGGAAACAGGGCCCAGGAGAAACACAACACCAAGGCCGAGTCTGCAGGTCTGAATGTCCCTTAAATACACCAGTATAATTAGTTCCAGGTTTTTGACTGGCTGCAAGGTTGAGTCTCTGATTGCTGGGAGCACCCGCTGGCCAGCCCTGGTACTGAAGCTCATAAGGCAGGTGAGTCCCACTATTGCTGGCCAGTCCATTCCTGACAGGTGCCCTTGGTCTTGGCAGATACTCCGGTATATCTGTTCGTGCAAAATTGTCTATTGGGATCTTCTGTTTTGGGGATCCCGTCTGACACAATGAGGCTAATTCAAACTATCTGTGTTTCTGCTTTATGGGCCATTTCTCTTCATTGGAAGTCACCAGCTGTACCTTTATCCTTTATTTTGCGTATAATTGACATGGTAATGCTCATGGAACGCATTCAATATATATTGCTGGACATGATGCAGTTACTTGACAAACTATGGGACGGTTGGAAGACATTTCGACATCTATTGTTATAATGATGGATCACTATAGATTTATTGACAATGTATCTCTGTTGGTTTGTGTAACTGTTCAATATATCTTACTGTCCACCTCATTCATGTACGTGAATTTTTTCTCTTTCTAAAAATTCTGTTTTATAAGATAGGTGTGACGGGAGTCACTTTGGGTGGGGGGCCCATGGAACCCAGCTCACATTGGAGAGGTCGGGAGACCTCTGTCTCAGTTCCCCATATCCCTCTTATGTGTAAGTCACCTTGTGCCTGTTAGGGGTACAGGGTGATCTGTCCTAATATTGTGTAGACATGTCTAGGATATAGGTGGGGTGGGGGTTGTGAATTGTTTGGTGTTGTGTGGCTGCATCCCATTGTTCTATTGTTTGTCTTGCTTGGGAGCAAATTATTATGGGATGTATGTGTTTATGTGTATTAGGAGGGAAGATTGCCCCCTGAGTGTATATATCTTACATCTAATCCCAAATCACACCATTGCCAGTAATGTTCGGGCAGCACCGTGGCTAAATGGTTAGCACTTCCACCTGGCAGTACTAGGGTTGTTGGTTTAAATCCCAGCCACGGCACCACCTGCCTGGAGTTTGCATGTTCTCCCTGTGCCTGCGTGGGTTTCCTCTGGGTACTCTGGTTTCCTTCCACACTCCAAAGACATGCTGGTAGGTTAATTGGCTCCTGTCTAAATTGGCCCTAGTATCTGTATGTATGAATGTCAGTTAGGGACCTTAGGTTGTACACCCCTTGAGGGTTAGGGACCTTAGATTGTACACCCCTTGAGGGTTAGGGACCTTAGATTGTACACCCCTTGAGGGTTAGGGACCTTAGATTGTACACCCCTTGAGGGTTAGGGACCAACATAAATGTACAACATCTATGTAAAGTGCTGTGTAAAATTGATGGCACTATATAAGTACCTGAAGTAAATAAAGTAGTCTACCTTCTGGATAACTTCAAGATTGGTGTCGTCTAGTCTTGTATGGTCGGCTGTGGTGTCTGTTGTTGGTGTTCGGACAGGGAAACTGTAGTCTAATGGAAGTACCCAAGTGCAGTCTGGGGTCGGTTCCTTTACAATAGGTATTTTTTTACATATGTGCCTTTTTTTGATGTATGCTATACTTCATGAGATGGTGCTGTTTATGCTGTTTATCTTCTAATAAAAACGTTTGTAAACAAAAAAAAAGGTTGCTAATTGATTATTCCTATTTTACCAGTCTTCTATTTTTATGCATTAACTAGGGTTGCATATTGGGGTTGTATATCCTAAACCCATTATTCCTGTAGCCTTCTCTTTTGAACAAGTCAAATATAGAGGTGTTACTAAAGAACTTTTTCTCTTGCATTATTATTCTATACTGTTGAAGTAAGTCTGAACCAGGAGTGTCAGAATTGTCGGGAGGCTTTCAAGGTCAGGGCAACCACTAGGGACAAGCAATATCAAGCACCCCCTTCAGGGGTAGTGCTGGAAACATCGAAGCAAAACTCTAGTTGTTCTCCTTAATTAGTAAACTATAGTTTAAAAAAAAACTACGAGACAGGAATATCTGGTATCAGCAGTTCATTTCTATATTTGTCTATAAAAATATTACTGTGGGATGAATTAACCACTGTGTGAAATGATTATATGTAACCATACACCTGCAAATTAATTTCATTGTGAGTGTCACACATCTTTTAAACTCTTAATAAATTATCAGGAACAGATTGCTTTACTTTATTTTAATTAACTTGCAATACTATTTTAAGTGAGGCAATTTAAAAGGAAAAACTTAAGCAGCTTCTAAAGCTCGTTAAGACATTCTCTAATTGGGGTTTGGCCCTAACGCATATAATAATAATAATTCTGTATTCTATTAACCACCTGAAGATTTTAACCATAAGAGATAGTATGTCCTAAAAAAAACTTCAACAAAGCTCCTTGGACGTATCGCTTACATCCTGATTTTCTGCCCTTGCCACTGCTTCCCGCCTTCACTAATTAAATAATCTAGTTCCTGGACAGACAGCTTCTACTCCCCAGAGGATCTCTGTGGTGTTCTTGGCTTGTACTGTAATGTAACAAAAGAGGAAATTGAATTGCCATCCACTGCTAAAAGTTCCAGAGCAGGGGCGGACTGACAACTCATGGGGCCCCCGGGCAATAGGGGATCATGGGGCCCCTGTGTCCTTGCCCAAGCTCAAAAAAGCCTATGAAAAAGGTAGCAGGGGCATCTCATGGGTCCCCCTAGTGACCCCGGGCCCTCGGGCAGTGCCGAGTTTCCAAATTGTCAGTCCGCCCCTGATCCAGAGAGAACATTATTCCAATAAAAGTCAAGAGGACAATACAAAAGAGTATGCAACACATTTCAAGGGTCCAAAAATGTCTCCTTCATCAGGGCTAGAAAAAAAACATAAGGACACTTCCATATCAATATAATATGCCCTCCTCTGTGTCATATTTAAAGTGCTACTAAACACAGGACCCTGCATTCACTATATCTGGTCTCCCCGGACCCTGCATTCACTATATCCGGTCTCCCAGGACCCTGTATTCACTATATCTGGTCTCCCCGGACCCTGCATTCACTATATCCGGTCTCCCAGGACCCTGCATTCACTATATCTGGTCTCCCAGGACCCTGCATTCACTATATCTGGTCTCCCAGGACCCTGCATTCACTATATCTGGTCTCCCACAGTACACACAACATGAAAGTGTAATTATTTTAGTAAATATAAATGGCTGAATTCCTTTTCTCTGCAGTTAGAATAGTCTTCTGACCAGGGGCGGACTGACCATTTGGAAACTCGGGCCCCATGAGATGCCCCTGGTACCTTTTTCATAGGCTTTTTTGAGTTTGGGCAAGGACACAGGGGCCCTATGATCCCCTATTGCCCAGGGGCCCCATGAGTTGTCAGTCCGCACCTGCTTCTGACTTCTACCAGTGTCCAGCCGAGCACTGGTTAAAGCTTTTAGGAGGAGTTTTTTTCCTGCTCTAGGAGGATGCAGAACCCCTGACCTCTGTCTGGACCTCTTGGCAGTGGAGTGGTGCTTCAATTCCCATTTTTGTAGCAAAAAAAACAGGTGTTTTAATTCCTCTCCACTGTAAAAACTAAAAAAAAAAATAAGTTTTGCATTCCGTTCCAATTTAATACTTTTTTTTTCCTGCTCTAGGAGGATGCAGATCCCCTGACCTCTGTCTGGACAGTGCTGATTGGCCCTGTGCTGATCACATTCACTCTTGCAAGAAAAAAAAAACCTCTCTAGCAATACACACCAAACTGAGCATGTGCAGTGTGACTCCACAGAATATGTCTTATCAGGAGATAAGAGGGGGATACTGGAAGAAGGGGAGGATCAGACCCCTCCTGCTACTTCTAAAAGCGACCCAGTGGCTAATCAGCCGCTCAGATCACTTTTAGGAAAAGGAGCTTCGTTGGCTGAAAATTTTATTACTGGGGTTATGGCTAACAGATGCCGGATCGGATCCTGGGCTTGTCGGGTAAGCCCAAGAAACATCGGTGAGTGGCGGGACGACCCCTCCAGTTACCTCTAAAAGCGACCCAGTGGCTAAACAGCCGCTCTGATCACATTTAGGAAAGAGAGCATCGCTGGCTGAAAATGTTAATACTGGGGTTATGGCTGACAGATGCCTGATCGGATCCTGGGCTTGTCGGTAAGCCGGGTAAGCCCGAGAAACATTGATGAGTGGTGGGATGACCCTTCCGGTTACTTCTAAAAGCGACCCAGTGGCTAATCAGCCGCTCAGATTGCTTTTAGGAAAGAGAGCTTCGCTGGCTGAAAATGTTAATACTGGGGTTATGGCTGACAGATGCAGCCATGGCCCCGGAAAACGTTAGCGGGTGTACAAGTAGATATGCACACTTGGAAATCAGCTTTAAACTTAAAAATAGAATTAAATGTATACTTTTTATTTACAGCAAAACCAATTTTTAAGAAAAAAAAAACATTAAAATAGAGAAAAAAATACTTTTTAATGTTTATGTCTTTTTTTTATAGCTTATTTAGAAATTAAAATATTTTTTGAAAGACAATACTTCCAAAAGAAAGCTTAGCTGGTCCTCTTAAAAAAAAAAAACAATATATGCATTACTTTTTCATCTTAGTTAATGACAAAGTTATCACTGAATAAAGAGGCCCGTAGTGGAAATGTAATGACTTTCACAACTCTAAACTTTGAAGTAACGAACCTAGGCAATTCAAACACAACATATGTTGTGTTATGTTAGGAAAAAATACATAAGTGAAGCTTACCTTCGCTGAAAACCATATGTCGAAATTATTGGTGTAGGCAGGTAAAGTTATATGCAAATAATAACTTTCCTGTAAAAGTTGATAAAAGTAGTAAAAGCTTGTCCCTGTCCAGTCTTAACACAGGAGCCTCCCTATTGGTCCTGCTGACTTTTTTATAACATAAATGCACTGAGCCAAGTGACTAATATATAAGATAGTGCAGCGCTAAAAAACTATGTGAATGTGATAAAATCAATAAGATAATATAAATGATCAATGGAATATGTCAGTTAAATGAAAACCATAAATAATCATCATAGTAAAATGAAAATATTAAAATAAAAGTCCATAAATAAATTCAAATTCAAGGATCATATGTGGGCCCCAAGGTGACGCGGTTATTCCCGGTGGTATATTAGTCATCAAACAAAATGGTGGGTGGCGACAAGTAGATAAAATGCGCACTCACCAGATGCGCAAGGAAAATGCGCAATGTATTTAATCAAGCTGAGGTCTGCCGGAAATCTCTCTTAAGATGGTACAGTTTAGGATAGGTAGATAACATCAGGGTGGCTTTACATCCGGGGGTCCACTTTAAGGATGTATATACAGCCTCTTCTTAAACCAGGAATGGTCACCAGGGGGAGCTCTGGGGGATGAAAAAGCTCACCACTGTCTGGTTCTATGCAGGGACGCACGATCGCATTGACAGTCCTGAAGCTACCGGTGTCACAGCATCCTCAGCGCCATATTCACCTGAGCCACTCCACTGAGCCAAGGCATTTGGGGTCTAGGGAGACAATTCATAACATGGCAAAGACAGAAGACCTAGGTACTGGTTTGGAAGGGTTAGAGCCCTGTCAGGATTTTATTGCCCAAATTTTCATCTATTTCCATGCAGATGGGTCTGTGAAAAGCAATAATGGCGCTCTCATTCATTCAATGCAATTCTAGGTTTGCTGTGACCCTAATTGGTCCACTGGCTGCCCCATTGTTGAATTTGTTAATTCCACAACAAATGAGGGTGCAATTCTCCATAAACACCTTACTTTCTAGGTTTTTATTGCCGTCTGTGTCCATGTGGGGCCACAGACACTAAAGCTGGCCATACATTATACAATTTTCTTGAGAATTTTGCTTTAGATTTTCCAAAAACCATATAATATGAGGTCAAACCTAAACAATTATTTCAATTGTATCCAATTAGGCAGGCCCTTGCATTACATAGTTGAAGGTAAATCTAAAGAAAATTGGGCAGAAAATTGTAAGAAAATTGAATAATGTATGGCAAGCCTAAGAGGGAGATTTGCTAATATTGGCGCACGCAGTATCTAGTGCAGTTGTGAATTGTAACCAATCAGCTTCCAGGTTTTATTGTTAAAGCTTAATTGAACAAACTGAAGTTAGAAGTTGATTGGTTGGGCTCCATGCACACGGGGCGTTTTGATAACGCTGGTAATCTTAGCGGTGTAAAGTCATGTTAACCACATGCCGCCCAGCCACTGTAGAAATACGTTGGCAGGGCGGCACGGCTGGGCAAAACCATGTTTTAAAACGTGTGTTTTCAAAACAGGTAGGGGGCACGCGCGAGGCGCGCCTCCACCCTGCCTGTCCCGCCGATCACGGCCGCGGATGTCAGTCGCCGGGTCACAGCCGATCGTTACCAGCTATGTCCTGGCGATTAGCGGCAATCACTGACAGGGAGCAGGGCTGCAGTAGCTCTGCTCTCTGTCAGTTCCCTGACAGCTCCTGACAGGCTGATCGGGAGAGAAGAGTTTCTCTCTCCAGATCAGTGGTGTTCCCTGCAGTACACACCCCCGCCCCCTAGTAAAACACTCCCCTCACACAGTTAACCCTTTCACTGAATAATAAAGTTAACCCCTTCCTCCCCAGTGCCATTAGTACAGTGTCAATGTTTTTTTTTTTGCACTGATCACTGTATTGGTGTCACTGGGGATGTCAGTGACCCCAAGTCAGTTCCCCTCCAGTGTCAGAATGTCCTCCGCAGTCCCGCCATAAGTCGCTGATCGCCGCCATTATTAGTATAAAAAAAAATTTAAAATCCCAGTATCTTTCCCGCCATTTGTAAATGCTATAAATTTCACGTAAACCAATTAATTTA
Organism: Staurois parvus; assembly: GCF_062004578.1. Lineage (NCBI taxonomy): Eukaryota > Metazoa > Chordata > Amphibia > Anura > Ranidae > Staurois > Staurois parvus. Next base: position 161,338 of record NW_028318584.1, on the reverse strand, counting down.
CACGTATTGGGTTTTTTTTTTAGCAAAGACATGGAGCAGAATGCATTTTGGCAGAAATTTATGACTAAATTTGATTTAAAAATTTTTTTCTACTGGACATGTTTTATAGTAAAAAGTCCAAAATATAGTTTTTTTTCCTCAAAATTGTCAGCCTTTTTTTTTATAGCGCAAAAAATAAAAAACACACAGGCGATCAAATACCACCAAAAGAAAGCTCAATTTGTGGGAAAAAAAGGATGTAAATTTAATTTATGTACCGTATTGCATGACCGCGCAATTGTCCGTTAAACTAGCGCAGAGCTGTATAGCAAAAAAATGGTGTAAATTGCAGTATCTATACCATAGTTTGTAGACGCTATAACTTTCACACAAAGCAATCAATATTACTTATTGGGATTTTTTTTACCAAAAACATGTAGCAGAATACATTTTGGCCTAAATTTATAACCAACTTTGAGTTTACTATATATTTTTTATAGCTGAAAGTAAAAAATATTGTTTTTCTTCAAAATTTTTGGTCTTTTTTTGTTTAAAGCGTGAAAAATAAAAAGCGCACAGGTGATCAAATACCACTGAAAGAAAGCTCTATTTGTGTGAAAAAAAGGACGGAAATTTTGTTTGGGTGCAGCATTGCATGACCGCGCAATTATCAGTTGAATTAGTGCAGCGCCGAGTAGTAAAAAGAGGCCTGGTCATTAAGGGGGGTAAATCCTTAGGAGGGCAAGTGGTTAAAAATGTGAATTTTTCAGCTTTTTTTTAGAGCTTTGCATTGGTGTCTAGCGCCATTTTGCCACAATTAGTGGCGTTTTTCCATGTTTGCGTTTTTTAGAGGGGTTTTATTGGGTCAACAAAAGTCCAAAAAAGCCGGTTTGCAACGTTATACCGCATTTTTTAGCATTAGAGTGTTTTTACAGCTAAAAAACTGCTCTAGAGACTCACTACTTCTGGGGTTTTTTTCCAGCCAAAAAAGTTTGATTACAGTCTATGTGTGTATGGACACATAGGATAACATGCTGGGGAGTTGGCTGTAGAAAAAAACATCAAAAGCCAAAAACAGCCTCTGTGCATGAGGACTTACAATGTAGAGCTGCACCAGATTCTGAGTGCACCAGTTTTAGTAAATCCCCCTCTGAATCCTATTACACACTATGAGAATATCAGATGACTGATCGTTCGATTTCCATGAAAGTGCATATCATGATGCAGTCGGATTGGTATTGTCTTGTCAGAAATTTCTCAGGAAAATGTAGCTACGTACTAGCGTAGTAGAAGGGGAAGTGTACGGCTGTTCGACATTTCTGATCATGCACATTTTTTTCTATTCAATTATTTCCAAATGATTACTGTACACCAGGGGCGGACTGACCATTTGGAAACTTTTCCCACGTTTTTCAACAATTGCATTTTTTAGCATTTTTTTACCCCAAAAAAATCATTTTTTTGGTCACAAAAATTCCAAAAACACTAGTTTGTGGCGTTTTACCAAGTTTTACTCCGTTTTTCAGCATTTTTCAGCGTTAGAGCGTTTTTACAGCTAAAATACTCCTCTAGAAGCCCACTAGTCCTGGGTTTTTTTCCAGCCAAAAAACGTCCCAGCCCAAAAACGTTGATACCAGTCTATGTGTGTACGGACACATAGGATAACATGCTGGGGGATTTACTAGCTGTAGAAAAAAATGTCAAAACAAAAAACAGCCGCTGTAAGAACATCCTGTGTGCACGAGGACTAATTGTTAGGATATGTGACTCCTACAATATATGGTGTCGCATGGTTTTAAACGCTTCTGTGCCTTCCACTCCTGAAGTACACATTTGTTACGATTTATGCTTTCATTTAATAAATCTTTGGTGATGCACTAAGTGCTTGCACCCTGCTGTTTGTTCTTTTTGAAATCAGACAGAGCCTGCCTGGCTTTCCAGGCTAGAGGACATACAGCATCATCTAGCCCTTGACTCCCCAGCAGGGGCGGATTGACTATTTGGAAACTCGGGTACTGCTTGAGGGCCCAGGGTCAGTAAGGGGCCCCATGAGATGCCCCTGGTACCTTTTTCATAGGCTTTTTTGAGTTTGGGCAAGGACACAGGGGCCCCATGATCCCCTATTGCCCGGGGGCCCCATGAGTTGTCAGTCCGCCCCTGCTCCCCAGACTGTCCATGGGAAGTGATAGTACAGTTTTTGTGAATGGAGGAGGGGGCAGAAAGGGTGGGCATAGTCTGTCCTTTTGATGAGTGCCTGTGACAGCTCCAGCGGCTTATATTAACCCCCAGAAGATCACAGCTATCAGGGATGGGGGAAGCAGAGGAATGAAGATTTCAATGAAAATAGCAACCAAGAGCTTTGGCTGTACTTCTTTTTGTTTAGCTACATTTGACAGAAACGACTACTTAGGCTCCATGTACACTGCAGCTGATAAACTGACGTTTAGGAGCTTTTCTGCATTTTTTTTAGCACCTCTGAACTCTCCCTAATGTGTTCCTATGTGTCCATGTACACATCATCATTTACAGTCATTTACAGGCAGTTGAGTTTACAGTAATTTTTTTGAACGCACCAAACTTGTGTTCAGGAGATTTTATCAGTGTTTCAAACGGCAAACGCTTGTAAACGTTTGTAAACGCAGCTAATCGCATTTATAAGCGTTTGCGTTTGATAAGCGTTTTTTAACTGTTCCATATCCAGATGCTGTCCAGAGCCTTTTTTCATCATCAGAAATGCATGCAAAGTGTTTTCCATGTATTCAAATGGTCCCGGTACACCAGAGCAGTCAGTTCCAGGTTTTGTGTGAAGGAAAAAATGGTAGAACGTGCCGCATTATGCTCATGATGGGATCCATAGTGAATACAACCAGAAAAGACAGGTCATCTCCACACATACTGCTTTCCCTGCTTCTGTTCTCTCTATTTCTCTCAAAATGTCTGAAATAGTTAATCTTTTACTGTTTTTCAGTGCATTTTGGGCATTTGGGAAGGTCTCCTGAGGTTATCTTTAAAAAAACGCTTCTAAACACAAACGCGCATAAACACGTTATGCAAACACGGCTAAACAGACATTTTTTAACCTACGTTTTCCAGCAGTCAGTTTCTATCGTTCAGAAGTGTTTTCCAAACGTCCCGTGTACATGAGCCCTTACAGGCAACACACAATGGCTTGCATTTAGTCGAAAACTGCGTTCACCATACCATTGTGCTCGGGATGAACAAGTGACACACATAGATATTCCAGCAAAGAACAAAGAAAAGGAATTAGCAGGAAGGGAAAAACAACATCTGCTGTCCCATAAACCGAGCTGCCCCGGGCGTTTGCATCCGTAGGGCAAGAAGAAAAGATGACAGCCATGGATATAGCACCTTTAACGATTTCAAGAACTCTTGTCCATTACGCTGACATCGCTCCGAATCCCCATCCATACATTAGTCCAGTTCAACAAACACCCGACCACCTCAAATTGTACTTTATAATGTAGGTCACCATCTCTCAAAAGTTTAGAACTTCAGGGCCACAAGTGAGAGGTGACAAGTTGGCCCCAGTGATAGGACTTTGCTCCAATCCTTCAAGGAGTTACATTTTAACCATTCGCTCACTGGGGATTAACACCTGTAATTACCTGTGAACGTAGCAATGTTTTCCAGGTCTCCTAACAGAAGGAACATTAGATTGTTGAGGTGTGAATTATTCTGCATTATTTATCATGTCAGATGGTACTCTCGATTCTATAACCACCTAACCACATTGTCTTGGAGAAGCTTAACTCTCCTTCTGCCAAGCGCCATGCTGAGAAAACAAACCTCTCCGCTTGGGTAGTGAGAGGGGAATAAGACGTTCTGAAAGCAGGAGGTATCAATGTTATTTTACCACCAAATCTGATGAAACAAAAATGGAAAAAGTCATTTCTTTACTTATTTTTAAGAGTTGCATCCATTTTTTTAACCCTTGTTATTTTAAGTAGACCTAAAGTCAACTACGACAAAATTTCAACAACTACAAAAACTCAAAAAAAAAAAGTTTTTACATCAAGATAACTAGGTGTACAGAGTTCACCATTGTCAGTCAATAGGGCTTCATTCCTGAGAGTTTTCTGACATTTTTGTATTTCAATATTTTTATTAATTTTTAAACAGTTTAAGACAGGAGCAACAAATCATGCCCAGGTAATTTCACATAAAAAAATAGAAAAAACAGCGCTCTAACACCAGCAGAGCAAAAGGTGCGCCCACACAGGAGCTATCAATGGCACATAAATAACAAAAACATTAGTATAACACAGACAGTAACTCAAACTAAAGGCAGCTATCCATTGCCACACCAAAAACAAACAAAAAAAGAAAAAGGAGGAGGAGTACAAAAGAAAAAATAATAACAAAACCAAGAGCAGGGGTCGGAGAACACCAATACCAAACATCACATCCCCAGACTAGCCGGGAGAGCGTGGGAAAGGCATATTGCAACCACGGCTCCCATATTTTCAAGAATTTACATTGGGAGTCGTTGCAGATACTCGACATCTGTTCATTGAGCATCATAGTGGTCATACGGTCCTGCACCCCCTGAAGAGGGACAAACGGACTCTTCCAGGCCTGAGCAATTGTTCTAGTGGCCGACAAAAATAAATAGGAAGCCAACTGTTTTCTGACATTTTTAAGCTTTTTTTTTGTGGGTTTGTTTTATGTTTTTTACGTGTTTTAGGAGACATAAGTGATTTTTTTTTTCGTTACAAATTGAGATTCAGGCAAGATTTTCTTTATTTCAGAAATTCTGATGTTTCTGAATGTCCGAATCACAATAGTACTGAATAAATTAATCATAAATGAATTATAATGAAAACAACAAATTCATTTTGTATTCATTCACTTCATTCAGATGACATGATGCAATAGCTTGGGCCAGGGGCGGACTGAGAACTCATGGGGCCCCTGGGCAATAGGGGATCATGGGGCTCTCCCTGCTGACCGAATTGCAGTCCTCTGTGACAGGAGCCGATGACAGTAGTTGTCGTGCGGGCTGCGTAGCTGGTTCTGGAGTTTACAGCGGCAACATTTAGTGGGTGCGCTTGCCAATCTCCGCCGACATCAATAGAAGGGACAAGTGAAAGCCGAGTTCTTTTGAGAACCAATCAGGTTTACAGAGCAGCCACGTCTACCTAAACTCTAGTGTGACAGCACCAGGCAGTGTGAGTAACGTGACCAGATCTGACCAGACCAGTTGGATGACACCAGATGTTCAGTGGTCTCTATACAAATGCGCATTAAGATTGCGTATCTGGTGAGTGCGCAATCTTTACATTATCCATCACCTTTTTTACGGTTCCACATATTGGACGTCTGTAGATCGTCTGAGATCTCATGAGCACTCCTGTTTGGACTTATTGATTTTATCAACACTTCCTTCACTTCATAGCTACTGCATAGTGGCCTTTTTTGTGTTCACTGTGTTTTCTTTTTAATATTTTAATTTTTAACATTTTAATTTTGATTTATAATATTGTTGAGAATTTCATAGCGCTGCATCCTCTTTTGTCTCTGTGCCCCTGTGTCCTCGCCCACACTCAAACCACACCCAAAAGAGCCTATGAAAGGTACCAGGGGCATCTCATGGGGCCCCCTACTGACTCCGGGCCCTCGGGCAGTGCCCGAGTTCTCAAAGGGTCAGTTTTTGGCCCCATAGACTTTTATTGTGGAAATGTCTGAAAAATGTTCATAACAAGCATTTTTGTGTATTTTTTTCAGGCACTTCAGTTTAAAGCGATCGTAAACCCTCACCTTGTAAAACAACCCATTCAGTTTAAAATTGAAATGATATAAAAAATATTATAAATACCTCTTTTTCCCTCTGTTCTCAGCTGCATAGAGAGAAGGGGGAGGAGAAAGAGCAGTATACTGATCTTCGCAGTCAATGGCTGTGCGGGGGGGGGGGGGGTATGTCAGGACAAGTCTCATTGGAGGAGAGCAGGCTGAGTTCCCAGAACAGCTAGAGAACTGACAACGCTGTGCTCTCATGCCTAGTGTGGTCAGTTTGTAATAGGATTGTAGAGGGACTGGCAGGAACACCACACAAAGGAAGCCATACAAGGGGATTCTTTGTCATACAAGTACATGGTACAGCAGGCACATATTAGCAGTAAATGTTTGTAGGTTTGCATATTCTTTACGTCTGTGTGGCCATAACTGTAAATCTGCTTGAAAAGAAGTTGATGTAGCTTTTTGAGTGACAGGTGCCCAAGTGGACAGGTGTGATCAGGCATCATTTAAAACAATGTCATTTTTAGGGTCGAAACACAGGCTAGCATAAATCTCCTGGTGCTCTCCTTTGAAATGCTAAATTTTTGGCCATATTCAATATATATATATATATATACACACATACATACACACACTGCATGTTGAAATGCATTTTTATTACAAAATATATGAAAAATATTTTTAAAAATACATTTCAAATATACTGTATGTCTTTAAAAATACAAATCTACATTTTTGGAATGCATTTACAAATATATGTAAAAATATATGTTAAAATGTCTTTTTTATATGTTAACAAAATCTGAAGAATATATTTAAAAAATATATATATTTTTTAAATATTTCTTTCAGATTTTTTTTAACATAAAAAAGTCATGTGTATTTTTAAAGACATGCAGTATATTTGAAATTTATTTTAAAAAATATTTTTCATATATTTTGTAATAAAAACGCATTGCAACATGCAGTATATATATACTGCATGTTGCAATATATAGGTAGAGTAAGAGTTCTTGAGAAGGATCTGTTGGAGTGTTGTATGTGTGCTGGGAGCTGCCAAACAGCCAGAGTTGGACTTGGCTAACCCTGAGGTCACCGTATGCAGTCTTAACACTGGAATCTTTAGATATCAGAAGAACAGTACTTGGGGACTAGACGTGCAGGGAACCCAACACTGATGCAGGCAACAGAATAAAGATTGCATAACCAAAACAGCAGAAATATCAGCATGTCCATCTAGGGGTTCAGAGAGGGAGGACCTCAGGCCAAGTTAGAGACGTATGGAGAGGAGAGTATAGAGGACTTGGGTCCTCGTGAGAAGGGATCAATCCCAGAGGGGAAAAATCAGTGATAAAGGATATCCACTATTTAAAAAGGAAAGAGTCTTAACCAAGCAGGTTCCATAGGAGGAGAACCAAAAGCGCATATAGCCTAATTATAGGCAGATAAGGAGGTGAGCGTACATCTGCACTAATGGGAGGATTCACAAACAGTCACGGATTCACATGCAATCACGGATTGAAGATTAATTAAAGCACAAAGTCACTATATATTTTTTATGTTATATGGGACACTGTTTTCGCACAATATTAAGTATATATGTATATTTATTTTAAATAATTTTATTTGAGATTTATATTTTTTCTTCTCACTAAAAATGATGTATTATTGATTCAGCTATTTTTTAATCACGGATATATATTAATAGTAAGAATTAATTTGTTTTTTAAGTAAATTAAGTGATTATTATATATGAATTTTGGTTAAAGGATTTAATGTATGCTTTTTTCACTTGTCTTCATATGGTCATATGTTCTGGGCATGGATAAGTGATCATATGTAATTTTTAAGGAGTGCAACACAATAGGATTATACAAAATCCCATATATATTCGTGATCTTGCGCAGCCCTGCCTCCCTGTAGCAGTAGTTCTGCTATAGGGCAGTCGGGAAGTGGTTAAAGTGTGACATGTTAGGTATCTATTTACTCGGTGTAACATCATCTTTTATATTTTAACAAAAAATTAGGAATTATACAGTGTTCGTGTGCAAAAAAATAAATTCAAAGTGTATTTTTCCCCCCCCAAAAAAAGGGCTTGAAAAACCGCTGAGCAAATACCGCGTGACATAAAACATTACAACACCCACAATTTTATTCTCTCTGGCCTCTTCTAAAAAATATATAATGTTTGGGGGGTTCTACCTATTTTTCTAGCAAGAAAATACTGGTTTTAAAATGCAGGAGATAAATGAAAGAATTTATCCAGGTAGGGAAGTAATTAGGAACCATCAGTACACAAGGTCAGATAGGATAATGTTGGGCCTTGAAATAGAATACAACAAGAATAAAATAAAATAAAACTATAAAATAAAGTTCTAAAGAAAGAACCAGTAAACAGTTTGCTGTGTTTATTGGGGGGGGGGGGGACACAAAATAATAATAAGCATCCATTGAAAGAGTCAAGGCCTACATAACAATGCAGCCTGTGGGAGCAAAAACTAATCTCATATAATCTTTATTTAATAATCTGTTAATGTCATTTCAAATGTCATTTTAGTCTTTTAAAATCTACAGCTTTTAAAACAAAACCTGGTGATCTTCTCATTCTATTAAAGGGTCACAACATTCTGTTTCTGTCTCCCAGTTGTGGTCCTGCACTGTCACCTTGTCACGTGGCCTTCCAATGGAGAATTTAATGTGTAACTAAAGGCAAAACTTTTTTTTTTAATTTTGAATAAAGTGAAAAAGGATCAAATGTTTTAAAAATTTGGCCCAAATTCTACTCTTTTAACTTTTGATGTTCTGGGCCCCATGCACAGCCCAGAGATGCTTCCCCTGACTTTCCAGTTGGGAGGGGTGTATAACCGCTTGCCGACAGCCTCTCTTAGGAGTTCAGCATCAAGGTGGGTTCTCTGCGTTGGATTATGTATCTAATACGTGATCCAGCTGTCTCGAGTATTGGCTGTGCTGCGATTAGTTACATTACAAGCTGATCAACTGTCCAATGATTGATGGCCAGGACCTGCCGATCGGCAAAATCGATGACAGAGTAGAGCTCTGTGATTGTAAACAACACAGAGCTCTGTCTCGACAGCGGGGATGTGCTGGTTTTTGTTTCCCTGCAAAGCAGGGAATGAAAATTAACACATCCCTTAGTAAAATCAGCACACAGTGCACACACCAAGCACTGTTTAGGCACACAGTTAACCCTTTGATTGCCCGTAGATAACCTACTTAACCCCTTCCCAGCCAGTGTCATTAGTACAGTGTATATTATTAGGACTGATCACTGTTTTAGTGTCACCAGCTCCTGCAAAGTGTCAGTTAGTGTCAGATTGTTTTAATTTTTGGTCTTTTTTCATTTATGTAATAAATAAAAAAAATCCCTGAGGGGACCCAATACCACCAAAAGAAAGCTTTATTTGTAAGGAAAAATGATATAAATTTCATTTGGGTGCAGTGTTGCATGACCGAGCAATTGTCAGTTAAAGTAGCACAGTGCCGTAAGCAGTAAATGGCCTGGTCTGGAAGGAGATAAAACCTTCTAGAGGTCAAATGAATAATGAATGTCCCATATGTATCACCTGGCCTGGCGTTTAGGGACTACATGTCTCAGGATTCCTAGTGCATATCTAGAACATATGCTCCTCAATGGGTAACTGTCCATGCAGGAACTGCTGTCACTTGCACAAGTGGGTGGCACAAGGGGGCAGGGCCGTGGATAAGAGGGTACTACCAGGGGCGGACTGACAACTCATGGGGCCCCCTGGCAATAGGGGATCATGGGGCCCCTGTGTCCTTGCCCAAACTCAAAAGAGCCTATGAAAAATGTACCAGGGGCATCTCATGGGGCCCCCTACTGACTCTGGGCCCTCGGGCAGTGCCCGAGTTTCCAAATGGTCTGTCCGCCCCTGGGTACTACCAATCCTCCTGTACAGGGCCCAGCCTAGCAGGAGGGCCCAGGCAGCTGGATGAATGAGATGTGGGCAGGGAGAGTGATCGGCACGGCAGGGGGTCAGTTACTGGAACCGATCCCCTGTATGGCTCTACGCAGCAGCTAAAAGCCAGCAGGAGGGCGAAGGAAGAAACCAGCTTCCAGCTGCTGCAAAGAGAGCCATACAGGGAAACAGTTATCCTGGTGCACCCATCCCCCTCCCTGTACACCATACATTTCCCCCTGCTGCCTCCACACCTGTAATGTTCCCTCCTCTCATTCCCATCAGCTGCATACAATAGGATCCTTCAGGATGGAGAGTGGGGGAAGGGTTTGGTCAATATGTCTCATTTACCAGCCCCTTCCTTTCCTGAATGAACACAATGAGTGATTGGTACCAATCAATAACTGTGTTCATTCATAGTTGAAGCATAGTAGACTGTGTTTTTTTTTGTGGGAATGGGGGGGGGGCTTGTCAGGTTGGCTGTATGGAGCCCCTGTGGTTTCAGGGGGGCCCTGTCAGGTTGGCTGTATGGGGTCCCGTGGTTTCTAACAACAGCCCTGCAAGGGGGTAGTTGATGACATTGGAGGCTGCACCCTAAACATGGCCACACAAATGTATAGCCCCAGATGGGAACACACATAACAGAGTGACAACAGTGGGCCTACAGGAAGACCATGAATTCCAGCGTTGTCACCCTGTAGGCAGAAATTCGTTTTTTTGATTTTTAGACTCCCTCAAGAGTTGGTTCTGGCCAGCTCAGTGGATTGCTTCAAAAAAGTCCTGGATTCTTTCTTAGATACATAGAATATAACTGGATACTAACATTTATAGGTAAAGTTGATCCAGGGAATATCCGATTGCCTCTTGGGGGATCAGGAAGGAATTTTTTTCCCTGCAGGAGCAAATTGGATCATGCTTTGCTGGGTTTGTTGCCTTCCTCTGGATCAACTGTGGGTGTAGGATTATAACTTTTTTTTTTTTTTTTTTATGGTTGAACTGGATGGACTTTTGTCTTTTTTCAGCCAGACTAACTATGTAACTATGTTTTCTGTAGGAAAGAAAGGATGAACATATAAAGAAGCAAAAGAAGGAAACCAAAGCATTGAAAGGCGTACTAGAACATATCCTTCCATTGCTTGATGGTTTGCATATATTTTAACTATTTCTCAGCATGGGGCACTGAGCCGCTGTGCCAATAACATTTATCCACAGATTGCGATCCTGAAGGTGTTTAAGGGAATGTACAGTCTTTTCTATTTTTTTTTTAACCATTTGAGGTCTTTTTCTTCCTCTTTTGATGCTACATTGTGCCACACACAGGTGGGGGGGGAAACAGTTTATATAAATTGGTGGAGTAACCTTAAAGGGTAACTCCACTTTTGTGGGAAAAAAACTAGCAAATAAAAAAAAATAATCTAGCATATAGAATTGCTACACAAGTCATATTGTGCTTGAATGTTATTAAAATGACCTTTCCTGTTCAATCTGCAGAGTTGTCATTTTCTGCAAAATGTATTTCAATATGGCTACCTGGAGACATTGTGTACACAGATGGTATACAGAATGCCCCCAGAAATGCCATTTCCTGCTTGTGTGATTGGCTCATTAATTTTCCCAGAAGTCTGCATTAAAATACTAGTCAGATTTTGAGCATCCCCTGCAACAAAAATGTCATTTTTTTCCCAAAAGAAAATCACATCTAAAGGGATGCAGACCCTGCAGCTTTCCTCATTGGAAGACTGATTGACAATTATAAAACCGCTCCCATACATACTCACTCTGCTCATGGACACAGACAAACAAACAGCAGCAAAAATGTCATTTTTCCCCCAAAAGAATATCACATCTAAAGGGATGCAGACCCTGCAGCTTTCCTCACTAGAAGACCGATTGACAATTATAAAACCACTCCCATACAGATTCACTCTACACATGGACACAGACAAACAGCAGCAAAAATGTCATTTTTCCCCCAAAAGAATATCACATCTAAAGGGATGCAGACCCTGCAGCTTTCCTCACTAGAAGACCGATTGACAATTATAAAACCACTCCCATACAGATTCACTCTGCTCATGGACACAGACAAACAAACAGCAGCAAAATGTCATTTTTTTCCCCAAAAGAGCATCTAAAGGGATGCAGACCCTGCAGCTTTCCTCATTGGAAGACTGATTGACAATTATAAAACCACTCCCATACAGATTCACTCTGCTCATGGACACAGACAAACAAACAGCAGCAAAATGTCATTTTTTTCCCCAAAAGAGCATCTAAAGGGATGCAGACCCTGCAGCTTTCCTCATTGGAAGACTGATTGACAATTATAAAACCACTCCCATACAGATTCACTCTGCTCATGGACACAGACAAACAAACAGCTATTCAGAATAACAAAAGGTAGGAAACTACAACAAAGTTTGTTCAAATCCTTGCAATGTACATAGATCACTCATAGGGGAATGCTTTTTCCTCAACAAAAATGGAATTACTCTTTTAGTCTAGGTTCACACCCAGGGGCGGACTGACCATTTGGAAACTCGGGCACTGCCCGAGGGCCCGGGGTCAGTAGGGGGCCCCATGAGATGCCCCTGGTACCTTTTTCATAGGCTTTTTTGAGTTTGGCAAGGACACAGGGGCCCCATGATCCCCTATTGCCCGGGGGCCCCATGAGTTGTCAGTCCTCCCCTATTCACGCCTATGCATTTTCCACGGTGTTTTGCAGAAACGCACAGTCTAATTAACATGATTTCCTATGGGATGTTCACATCTTCGCGTTTTCATCCGGTACGTTTTTGGAATTTTTTAAATGCAAAATGTTGCATTGGTTCTACAAACTTCAATGGAGACACTGAAAAGATGCATTCAGTGCCTTTTTGATGCGTTTTTGACACTTTTTAAAGCTTTTTTGATGCATTTTGCGTTTTATTCTGCCCGGTTGAAAAAAAAAAAAACAAAAACGCAAAAATGTGTCAAAAAAAATGTGCAAAAACGCACCACAAAAAGCACTGCAGAAACGGATCAAACTGCATAGGTTCACACCCCAGAGTATCGGAATCGCAGGCAAAATTTGGGCGTTCTGCCCACAATTCCAGATCGCACTAAAATTGCGGGAAAAATGTTTGGGTGCCGTTGACTTTTAGTGGCACCCCAAATGCACCAGAAAAAGGGTATTTTGTCATGTGACAAAACATGGGAATTATGCATCACATCGCAATGTACAAAAATGCGCCAAAGTTGGCTGCACAAAAACTGGAGCTACTTTGTCACGTTTTTAGAGAGGAGGACAGCCCATCCATCTGAATGGCGTTGCTCCAAAAAAATGCAGCCAAAAATTGTGACAGTCCAGCATTGCAAAATGTGAATGGGGCCTAAAATGAGATTAGATTGACTTGGCAGGAGCCCAGGTTTACACGGCAATGACTTTTTCACAGGTCTGTGAACACTAAAAATCCAAATGAGGTTGCATTCACTGGTGTGAGCATTTGACGCTTGCACAGAGAATGCAAATGCCATCACGATTTTCCATTGTCATTGTTGGGACCTGGGGATTCATCTGGGGACAGGATTTCTTTTGTCTTTTCATTTTAAAGCTGAAGTCAAACTAAAAAAAAAAAAAAAATCCTTTAGCTTTAGCCACATCACTTACCTGTAAGGATCCATCAGGGGTGTCCCTAGGGCTGGTGTCACCCGGTGCAGTAACACTTGGTGACACCCCCTCCGACGATCCCCGCAGGATGGATCGGATCTGCGGATTGGGGAGCATAATGGATCGGACTCCGATCCATTATGCTCAATCCACAGATTCGATCCATCCTGCGGGGATCGTCGGCTTGCTTTACAACTTACCTTTTTGTGGAGCGGGTCCAGTGTCACCCCGTATAGGTTGCATGTTGATGATCCCCGCAGGATGGATCGGATCTGCAGATTGTGCATAATGGATCGGAGTCAGATCCATTATGCTCCCCAATCCTCAGATCCGATCCATCCTGGGGGATCGTCGGCTTGCTTTACAACTTACCTTTTTGTGGAGCGGGTCCAGTGTCACCCTGTATAGGTTGCATGCTGACGATCCCTGCAGGATGGATTGGATCTGTGGATTGAGCATAATGGATCGGAGTCGGATCCATAATGCTCCCCAATCCGCAGATCCGATCCATCCTGCGGGGATCGTCGGCTTGCTTTACAACTTACCTTTTCGTGGAGCAGGTCCGGTGTCACCCCATATAAGTTGCATGCTGATGATCCCCGCAGGATGGATCGGATCTGCGGATTGAGCATAATGGATCGGAGTCGGATCCATTAAGCTCCCCAATCCGCAGATCCGATCCATCCTAGGGGATCGTCGGCTTGCATATGCAGACTGATTTTCCATTGGTACCTGAAAAACAGGCAGGCGGAGCCGATCGGAACGTTCTCGTGGAAGAGCCCTTAAGGGTTTTCTCACACCACATAGTTATCAGTCAGTTTGCTTCAAGCATTTTATGCTACATAATTGGCTGTAAATCTCAGAGAATATTGTACAATCAGATTGTAACATGTGGCCAGCTTTATGGAGATTGTAGAAAGATTGTGCAATCAGATGACAACGTGTGTGGTCAGTTTTAAGGATATTGCACAAGGATTGTACAGTTAGATTGTAACACGTGACCATCTTTAGGGAGCTTGTACAGAGATTGTACAATCAGATTGTAATGTGTGGTCAGTGTTATGGAGATTGCTCAGGGACTGTAGAGTTAGATTGTAACATATGTGACCATCTTTAGGGAGCTTGTACAGAGATTGTACAATCAGATTGTAATATGTGTGATCAGCGTTAAGGAGATTGCTCAGGGATTGTAGAGTTATCCAGGCCATAGACGGGTCATTTATCGGCCGAATTTTCATCCGCACAAAAAGAAAAATCGGCTGATATTCACGCCGGTAGTGGAGCCAGGCCATCGGCCGTTTTTCACAGATCTTCTCATTTAGTTTTATCGGTCATGCTGGAAAATCCGTGAACAACAGCCGTTTTTCGTGGACATGGGTGGCAGCATCGGCAACAGGGCCGACCCGATTTTTCGTTTATCAGCTGAAAATTCGGCCGGTAAACGGCCCTTCTATGGCCTGCCTTGGATTGTAACACGTGACCATCTTTAGGGAGATTATACAGAAATTGTACAATCAGATTGTAATATGTGTGGTCAGCGTTATGGAGATAGCTCAGGGATTGTACAGTTAGATTGTAACATATGTGAGCATCTTTAGGGAGATTATACAGAAATTGTACAATCAGATTGTAATATGTGTGGTCAGCGTTATGGAGATAGCTCAGGGATTGTACAGTTAGATTGTAACACATGTGACCATCTTTAGGGAGATTATACAGAAATTGTACAATCAGATTGTAATATGTGTGGTCAGCATTATGGAGATAGCTCAGGGATTGTACAGTTAGATTGTAACATATGTGAGCATCTTTAGGGAGATTGTACAGAGATTGTACAATAAGATTGTAATATGTGTGGCAAAGCTGTAGTCTGTGCTGTCTGTAGGCACAAGCACTGGACTCCCGGCCTGCATCCTACAATGGCGGGGCCCCGCACTGCCCTATACAACTGTACTAGTGAACACAACGCACCGGCTGTATGTAGACAGAGCGAGTTCAGTGCATCATTGTATAATGAAACTTAACAAATCAATTTGTAATCTGCCACTCACATGTCAGAGTCCCGTATCTCATCTCTCCCCACGTGTGCCGCTTTAATACATTCAATAAAATGGAGCAGAAAAGGTGACAGTGACTTATTTAAATGATATCCACAGGCGGGGGGCAGAAAGGGACCGGCGGTCTCCTTATAATTCGTGAAAGTGTCTGGACGGGGTTTCCAGTAGCAACAAGTCAATGCCCCCCTTTCATGTTATGAGCTGTAATAGAAGCATGTATGGAGAGGGGGGATAGGTGGCCTTTATGCCATAGGACCCAGACATCCCATACTGAACATAGATGGAATCCAAAACCCAAACAGATCCACCTAACCAAATACAATCAGCACCTCTACATCACATTTAAAGTGGTATTATCTCAAAAGCAACATTTAATATAATGCAGCTACCAATTCATAGATGGTATGTGATTCTTTCTCTTTTTTAGGCTTTTTTTCCTTTATTTCATTTGCTGATCTAGCTAGTGAGTCTGTTGTTTTAGATCAGAGCAAGCTGTCCTGCAGATGTAGCAGTTCCAGTGTTGAGACAAACCATTTACCACTGATAGGTGTTCTTACAATGATCAACTCTGGTTTCTATTTGCTAGTGCATCTTAGGCCCCTTTCCCACGGCCGTTCCGTATGTACGTTGTTCATTTGTCCATTTTTGGATGAAAAAATGACACCCATGTATTTTGTATGGACCAGCAGATGTAAATGGATGATCATCTGTTTACATACGTTAATGTCCGCATCCGGTAACATCCATTTTTTTTGTGCGGAAGAAAGCCCTATTTTTCTTCCATAAAGAAAAAACGGAATGGAAGAAAAATGGATGTAAACTGATGAAAAACGGACGTGAACTGATGGTAAACGGATGAAAAACTAACCAAAAACTGACATAAACTGATGAAAAACTGATGGGAACTAACCAAAAACTGACATAAACTGATGAAAAACTGATATAAATTGATGAACAACTGACATAAACTGATGAAAAACTGATGTGAACTAACCAAAAACTGACATAAACTGAGGAAAAACTGATGTGAACTGATGAAAACTGATGAAAAACTAACATAAACTGATGAAAAACTGATGTGAACTAACCAAAAACTGACACAAACTGATGAAAAACTGATATAAATTGATGAACAACTGACACAAACTGATGAAAAACTGATATAAATTGATGAACAACTGACACAAACTGATGAAAAACTGATATAAATTGATGAACATCTGACACAAACTGATGAAAAACTGATATAAATTGATGAACAACTGACACAAACTGATGAAAAACTGATATAAATTGATGAACAACTGACATAAACTGATGAAAAACTGATGTAAATTGATGAAAAACTGACACAAACTGATGAAAAACTGATATAAATTGATGAACAACTGACATAAACTGATGAAAAACTGATGTAAATTGAAGAAAAACTAATGTGAACTGATGTTTTTTTCTTGGAAAAAACGTGCCTGAACTGATGATAAAATAGAAACACCCGTGTGAAGAGACCCTACACCCCAGTCACACCGATCCCGACTTTGAAACAAGCGATTTAGGGCTCTTCATTCCACCATCCTGAATTGTTGATACAAGGCCGGATGGATCCATGCTTTCATGTTGACGCCAAATTCTGACCGTACTATCTAAATGTCGCAGCAACCAGTCTGCCCATTCTCTTCTGACATCAATAAGGCATTTTCATCCACACAACTGCCTCTCACTGGATATTTTCTCTTTTTTGGACCATTCTCTGTAAATCCTAGAGATGGTTGTGCGTGAACATCCCAGCAGATCAGCAGTTTCTGAAATACTCAGACCAGCCCGTCTGGCACCAACAACCATGCCACGTTCAAATTTATTTAAATCTCCTTTCTTCCCCATTCTGATGATCAATTTGAACTTCAGCAAGTTGTCTTCACCATGTCTAGATGCCTAAATGTATTGAGTTGCTGCCATGTGATTGGTTGATTCGCAGTTTGTGTTACCAAGCAATTGAACAGGTGTACCTAATAAAGGGGCCGGTGAGTGTATATGTTTTTAGCCCTCATGCACACGGGACGTTTTGATAACGCTGGTAACGTTAGCTGTGTAAATTCACATTCAAAATGTGAGTTTTCAGCTTTTTTTAGCGTTTTTGCATTAGTGTTTAGCTGAGTTTTCCCGTGTTTGAGTTTCTTAGAGTTTTTTTTACCCCCCAAAAAATGTTTGTTCTTGGTCAAAAAAAGTCCAAAAACACTGGTTTGCTGCATTTTACCACGTTTTTTTAGCGGTAGAGCGTTTTTACAGCTAAAAAACTCCTCTAGAAGCCCACTAGTCCTGTTTTTTTTTCCAGCCAAAAAATGTCCCAGCCAAAAAACGTTGATTCCAGTCTATGTGTGAATGGACACATAGGATAACATGCTGGGGGGGTTACTAGCTGTAGAAAAAAACATCAAACACCAAAAACAGTCGCTGTAAAAACGTCCCTGCCAAAAAACATTGATTACAGTCTATTTGTCCATGGACACATAGGATAACATGCTGGGGGTTTACTGGCTGTAGAAAAAAATGTCAAAAGCCAAAAACAGCCGCTGTAAAAATGTCCCGTGTGCATGAGGACTAAATGTGGAGTAATAAAATGTAAGTAGGGGTGTCTATTCCCCTGGTTTTAACTTGTGTATTACATTACATTCCTGGGGTACCTCAAAAGTCCATTTCAATAGAGATTGAATAAAGCCGAATCCAGCTTCGACCAGGGGCGGACTGACAACTCATGGGGCCCCCGGGCAATAGGGGATCATGGGGCCCCTGTGTCCTTGCCCAAACTCAAAAAAGCCTATGAAAAAGGTACCAGGGGCATCTCATGGGGCCCCCTACTGACCCTGGGCCCTCGGGCAATGCCCGAGTTTCCAAATGGGCAGTCCGCCCCTGGCTTGGACCAATGTCAGAATCCAAAATCAATACAAAAAAAAAATTCCATAGTGCCATGTGATATACTGTAGTTTTGCCCATACTGATCCCAGGCCATTCCTGATTTGGACAAACCCATCCGCTCATCCTCACTAAAGCATGCATAGCAGCAGAGGCGTCCCTAGGGTTGGTGTCACCCGGTGCGGTAACACCCCCTCCGGCAATCCCCGCAGAATGGATCGGATCTACGGATTGAGCATAATGGATCAGACTCCGATCCATTATGCTCAATCCGCAGATCCGATCCATCCTGCGGGGATCGTCGGCTTTCTTTACAACTTACCTTCTCTTGGAGCGGGTCCGGTGTCACCCCGTATAGTTTGCATGCCGACGATCCCCGCAGGATTGTCAGCATGCAACCTATACGGGGTGACACCGGACCCGCTCCAAGAAAAGGTAAGTTGTAAAGAAAGCTGACGATCCCCGCAGGATGGATCCGATCCATCCTGCGGGGATCGTCAGCTTTCTTTACAACTTACGTTTTTGTGAAGCGGGTCCGGTGTCACCCCGTGCGCTCGGTGTCACCCCCCCGCACCTACCTCGAGATGCCACTGAATAGCAGACATATTACAGGTAGACAAACTTCTAAACGTGGACTTGCACTTTAAGCAGGAGCCTCAGAAACGCATCTTTGTAAGCTCCAGGCCGCTTTTGTATTTATTTATTTATTTTCACAATACGACGATACAAAACCATATCAGTTCACTGAGCTAGAGGGAAAATATTCTATCTGATCAAAGCAACAGAGGAATTTACATAAAGTTTAGAAAAGCAGCTACAATTTCGGCTGCTGCTTGATGCTGGCTGGCTCTTTTAGATTCTTATCGCTGATTGCTTCATTGCTGGAAGTGTCAGAGTTACAGCGTCTCGGCTGCCCTCCAGGGAAATGCAACTCAAGCACGGCCGCCTGGGCCTAGGAAGACGGCCGCACCTCGGTCCTTGTGCGAGAAGCCCCGTGCCATCATTTCTCATCTGATTGCTATGGTTCCCCCTCCCGAGTCTTCTCTCGGTTCCTTCTCCTGAAAGCTGCGAGCTTTCAGGGACAACATTTTAAGTGCCTCTAAAGTGAAGCTTCACCTACAGGAATCAAAAAACGAAGCAAATCAGAGAAACAAAGTTCCTGTCTTACAGCACAGGGGTGCAGAATTCAATCACCCCCAGGGATAGAGCATGTGTGTACATTCTCCCTTTGTTTGCATGGGTTTCTGGCTGCAGTTTGAAAACTACACTGCTCAAAAAAATTAAAGGAACACTTTTTAATCAGAGTATAGCATCAAGTCAATTAAACTCCTGGGATATTGATCTGGTCAGTTAAGTAGCAGAGGGGATTGTTAATCAGTTTCAGCCTCTTTGGTATTAATGAAATTAAAAACAGGTGCACTAGACCTCTACAGGCTAGAAAATCACACCATGACTGCCATTAGGTATCTGGATGAAATCCTTGGACCCATTGTCAGACCCAGTGGATCCTGGGTTCCTCCTGGTGCGCGACAATGCCCGGCCTCATGTGGCGAGAGTATGCAGGCAGTTCTTGGAGGATGAAGGAATTGATACCATTGAATGGCCCCCACGATTGTCTGACCTAAATCCAATAGAACACCTCTGGGATATCATGTTTCAGTCCATCCGATGCCATCAGGTTGCACCTCAGACTGTCCAGGAGCTCAGTGATGCCCTGGTCCAGATCTGGGAGGAAATCCCCCAGGACACCATCCATCATCTCATTAGGAGCATGCCCCGATGTTGTCAGGTATGCATACAAGCACGTGGGGGCCATACAAACTACTGAGCACCATTTTCAGTTGCTGCAATGAAATTTCAGCAAAATGGACTCACCTACTGCATCATTTTTTCACTTTGATTTTCGGGGTGTCTTTAAATTCAGTCCTCTGTAGGTTGATAATTTTCATTTCCATCAAACGATGGGGCGTCCTTACGTTCCGAACACATTACCCAATCCATATCAGTATAGATATCCATTGGGAGATTTTCCCCATTGAGGTCTGATGTGTTTTCAAAGTGTTCCTTTCATTTTTTTTGAGCAGTGTAGTATGCTAAAGGGAACATTTACTGAAGGGTGCCATGGCTTACTGCTTTCTTTGAAAATGCTAGTTGGCTGGCCATCAAGCTGGTCCAGTAGCTTCAATCCCTTGAATAACTGACCTAGAACAGGAAGGTGCCTATCTGGTAATCCTGATTTGTAGTGCAAAGTGTTAATGTGTGGTGTTTTAGGGGTTAAAGGTGTGTTGCATTGTGTCTTCCCCTGCATGTGTCACCTCTGGTTAAAAGAAGGGGCAAATGCAGGAGAAAAGTGACTATACACCTGTAAATGTAGCCACAACACCAAGAGTGGGGTTTCCCTGTAGTGGGGCCCTGAAACATATTCACCTATGGGAAGCAAGAACGACAAAAAGGTATGAACACCACATACACATCACTTGAAAAACAGGATGGATAATGTCATACCTATGGATGTTCTGAGAGAAGAAAGTGAGAACCGTATGTACAAGGGCCTGTATACAAGTAAAAGAAGTTCTGGTTAAGCAACAATGGCTGGTCTGATTCTTGTGGCGAGAGAGAGTGCTTCTGCAGTGAATATGCTCTGGGAATCAAAGTGTAAACCTTTAAGTTACCGCTCTGGGTGAAAAAGAGTGTAAAGTAATGGAAAGGAGGAGCTGCCAATTCAGGAGATTAAACAGTGGTGGCCGGGTGACGTAGGTTCCATAGGTAGGGTGGTGTTCTAGTACATGGTCACCCTTCCCGAGCGGTTGAGTTCCTATTTTAGGGCCCACTGCAGAACAGAACCATCCCAGTGACCTGGCCTGGAACTACGGTGAGCAAGGCCTCATGATGCATGTGCAGTGGCTTCCCTTTTAGGGCTGAAAATGGCAAGGTGTAACGTGTGAAGAGCTGTAGTTAGTGCCAAGACAGGTGTCACTGGCAGGTGAAAGGACATGATCCTTCCATGTTTGAGGTCCCATGAAGTAAGAAGGCCTCTGGCAATGAGGG